>NW_003303692.1:525960-584016 GCF_000142945.1 Phytophthora infestans T30-4 | reverse complement strand
GATGGTACCATGGAAGGAAAATTTAATTTGGTAGCTTTTTAATTGGGCATTGCACTTTACTAAAATTGTAATCCCTTACTTCACCGTCACCACCACGCTCTACTGGTAGGTCTTTTCACGATATCTTACCGCTTCTTCGACACGGCTGAATTATGTGAAAATCATGCTTCACAGTGAAAAAGACGGGGAGGGGGGGGGGGTATTGCTGGGCCGATGCCCAAATCCAATTACCAATCCTGCGGGTTGACGCTATACACGACTTGACCACAGCAGTAGGACACTGAACTGGACACGAATTAATCAGGATTCATATAATAACACTTCTCCTTTTGCTCCCTGCAAGCTCAAGCCTTCTCGCTTACCTCTTACTAGCGCTGAGCACGAGGCGGCGCAGCAAATTAAGAGTATTGGTATTGCAAACACGGTCGCTGCAACCTTGCAGCCGACCTTCCCGCTCCATAGTCTCTCGAAGAAGCAACAGAACCGGAAGAAGAATAAGAGCAAGAGCCTAAGTATCGTTACGCAAGCGGATCGACCGAGGTTGTCACTGTTATAACACCCGGGTCGACCCGCCTAGTCACTGAGCAAACTACCACGCAGTCAGACGCCAGCACTGAACGAGGCGGTGCACCTTTGCGGTGTGATCCGCTGCCAGTGAGGCCTTCAGATATCGGTCCAACCCTAAGCCGAGTTTTGAACGCCGCAACACGCGAGAGACGTCTTTGGTTTTGACAGTACTGTAGCTGTCTAACTTTCTCCGCCTGCGCGGTGTGTCCAAATTAAGATTTTGTCTCTCACATCCTGAGGCCAAGCTTACGACGGAGTGCCCTACGTACCCATCGTCCTTGTAGCGGGGTTACATGGTGTAAAGCCCACAGGGGTACGGAGTAACCGGAGAGCTAACAAACTCTCAGTACATAAGTCGGAAAGTTTATTTTGTTTTTATTATAATTGAGGTATATTGTGCTACGTGCTTTTCAGCATGATCTCTAACAACCAATCCTAAGCGATCTAGTGCGCGTTTTATTTTACTAGTAGTGCCTCATTTTAAGAAACAGGTCATAGCACTAACCGTCACTTTTGCTTTCTTGCCCGTCTTTCTAGCAGAATAAACATATCCCTAACACCGCTTCAACCAAAATCTGCGCCATACCTGCTGCGCCGCCTGGTGCTCTGCGTTGGTAGGAGGTAAGCGAGAAGGCTTGAGCTTGTAGGGAACAAAGGAAAAGTGTTATTATATGAATCGTGATTAATTCGTGTCCAGTTTAGTGTCCTAGTGCTGTGGTCAAGTCGTGTACAGCGACAACTCGCAGGATTGGTAATTGGATTTGGGCATCTGTGGTGTAGGGATTTTCCAAAGTTGCGGATAATCGCCCGTCAACAAAGATGCGGCACCGTCGAAGATGCGAACCCTCGGTCACGTGATGTACGGTGACGCCAAGGTGCAAGAGACTCGACGGTGTAGCTCGGTATTATCTTGCACTACTTCAAAGTAAATTAACACTTTCCGTTACCACCCAAGTCTTCATGCTATCATAAGCCATAAACTACCCGAAACAAATGCTCTGGGAGGGTACACAGGTCGGGATGGAACTGTTCGCTAAATTCGATATGTTTGAGGCTATAAATAATATTATTTATTACCTTTTTGGAATTATTATAATTCAAGAAAAACGTCGACTCCAACGCAGTGGCACCTCCCAAAACTGGCATAGCGAGGTGTCATATGCAATCTTTGAATTTGGCTCTAAATATACAGAGTGCACAGGTACAAAATGTCGATGGTTTGTGTATGTCAAAGATTATACGAGGGAGCATGTTGAGGGACGGTGATGGGCACAACGCATCTTTCCTTGCAAAATTTAAGATATATATTTGTGTACTTGCCGGAAGCTAGGGTACGCAGCTGATATTACTCCGCAACTTTATTGGGACTGGATTTACGTCTAACCAGACGGGCGGCGGGGTATGCCAGGTATATCGTATATTGAATGCCTTGACATATCGGCCCTAATGGCAGTTTTGGGTGGCGTCCAGTAGCTCACATACACTTTGCAAGCTCACCAAATAGAATCAGTAAATGAATAATCTTTATTGATACTATTTGATGAGCTTGCAAATGGATGCTCAAAGGGTTTCCTCTTTCCGGATAGTACCTTTCTCAAGTATATAAATCGTAACAATATTTATACACGGCGTAGTGCAGACTTTTGAATACGATGCAGGACATGAAGCCTCATCCACCCACGTTATCGCTGATCAGAGGGAAAGGAAATCTGTCAGGGCCACCGTGGCCGTGCAATCTGACCGACAGTACACCTTGGTATCGGCTCTTACGATTGGGCATATTTAGGTTACAGTATGGGAGACCTTTAAGAGTCAGCAATATTGCATGTAAAATCAAGTGAAATGTTTTGTCTTATAATTGGCACGAGGTGTATTTAAAATGTATAGACACGTCAGCTTCAGAGACTTAAATAGAGTCCAAACCTATGTAGAGCACGGTCTAAGGACTCCATTTAATTGTGTTTTCCTCAAATGCAACCGTTATTGATGATAGTTACAGCTTGCCTCTTTACGGGTTGTTTCGTTTAAGAATAAGTAGCGGAATAACTTTGCCGGAATAGCAAATCAAATGAAATAGATTTGGATTAAGCTGGGCTTCGTAGAAACCTATATCAGCTTTTGCAGATATCTGATGCCCGACCGAAGAGCTATATGCCAGTGCTGCGCACTTGGTGCAGCCTCTTCAAGGCCATTGTTGTCTACCACACTGCATCCGTCGCTTTCCGACGGTTGTATATTGATTAAGAACGTGTAGAGTATGTAGCTACCGTCTGCGAAAATGCCGACGGACAAGGCGGCGTAAGCTCAAGTGCCTGGGGTTCATCAATACCGAAGAAATTTAGGTGGTGTTTGCTTCGTTTGTCTGCTGTTAAAGCAGTACGTGCATACATGTATATATCTACACCAAAAGTTGACACACTCGTTTATTGGAGCGATACCTGCCCATCGCGCGCCCACAGCCATGGACCGATAGGTATATGCTTGTGCAAGTTTATTCCCAGGATTGAAGCTATACTGACTTTGAAAGTCAGAATAAAGATTATGACTTCTAGCTTTTGAAATATTAGTATTTTCCATGAAGGGTTAGATTAGATCATCTTTTTCTATTTCGAATCTACTTTTTCTCAAATGAAATAGCCTCCTATAACTACAAGCAACGATGCTGTAGCGCTCGGAGTCAACGAGCCAATGCATGTCGTGCACAAAGTCATCGTTATTTTTAGCTAATGGTAAATCAAAAACATAACAAGTCCAAAACAAAAATCCCCCAATTGGCTGTTTATCTTACTACATTTTCTGCTTTTTACGAGCTCAATGAGTCCTGCAGGATGTCTTTATTCTTTTTGCTACATACACATGACAATGTGTATACCACTTAAGCGTGTACATCGTTTGCGCGACATCGCAGAATCTAAGTTTAATCTAAATTTACGATTGGTAATGAAAAGCTCTGCTTAGGTTTTGTAGCTAGGATTACCCTGGGCTTAATTATATTGCTGGTTATCGGTGCGAGTAAGTCTTGTACAGCTTATTACTCCGTCTCAAGCATCAGACATTGTCCTTATACGTGCTAGAATTGGCGGGAGTAAGCTGCCCACACTGGATGTGCTTGAGAAGTTGATATCACTTTGTATCCCGATACTTTAACTGTATTTAGCGGCGGTGTATAGCCCTGTTCGACTCACAACACAATGCAAGCTCTGCTCATAAGAAATGGTTACAGTACGGTTTAACTGCACCTGGGGGTGGATAAATCCCACCAGGTCATGACGCAGGTATCTCACGTGCTTCAAACGTCTACCGGAAGGACATGGGAATTTGTTAAGTTAGGGTTACATGACTTTAAATTACCTCACTGCAAAATGAAAACGAAGTCTCTGGTCGGAGGTGATCACGCGAAGTTAGTATGATAGATCAATAGTGCTGTAATCCGCTACAAAGTAATTTTACGATTTATATAAATTTGTAGATCACATTAGCTGGCTTATGATGATGTTGAATTGAATAGCAGTGCTCTGCCACGGCTTGAAGACTTGAGTAGCGCGACAGCAGACAAATACAGCTCTCTGCTGCATGACGAACTAACTGGAAGTTGTTTCGCTCTCCGGAGATTTGCCTTCCACGAGTGCAGTAGCTTGTACAAGCTGTATCCTTCTACTCGCAAAGCTTTCAGCATATGCGCCTGTAAGGTCATGAAAGTATCATCTACTGTGCTAGTTTGAAACGTGTCCACCACCGCTATGAGAACGTCGATGGATTTCTTGGTATTCGATACTGAATACATCGCATAGAGGCGAGCACACTCAGGTCCAAACAGTTGAGATCGGGTGAGTTTGGGGGGGGGGCTGACAATTAGCTTGATGTTCCATTCCCTCAGTGTCAGCCTTCACTACGTCCAGGTCAGATGGAGCTAAGTGCAATTTTGCTATGTATTGCTGTACGAATATGATTCTGCGACGATCCTTCCTTGGCCAATTAGCTTTGATCGCTGCGAACACTTACTGACAACGAGCGCAAAGCCGTCATTGACGAGCTTCTAAAGATCAGCAACAACGGGAAGCTAACCCGTGGACCATTTGCTAAGGCTGGTGTCTATATGAGCCGCCATCCGGACATCGTGAGGTTAATCTAGAAGCGGTACAGGTCTGCTGTGGCGGCTAGTGTCGTTGGGGGGGGGGCGTGAGTCAGCCGGATTAAGAAGATCAGCGGCAGAAAGCGGAAGAATTATGGCGAAGTCCGTGACAAACTGAAGAGTGTTATATCAAGGATAGAGCAATTGAAAGACGTGTGAAGGCGGTCTATGGTCTCTCCAGGCATCAGATAAGAAGACATGCAGTGAAAGATGGGATGACATTGCGGAAAAACAAAACACTACTAAAGTCGGTACTAGCGAATGATATCAAGAAACGGCGGGTAGAGCACGCGTTGTCGTTTATCGACAAAGCTACCTTGCAGTTTGAGCCTATGCACAATCTATTGCAGGTAGATGGGAAGTAGCACTTCTTCCAACGGTGCGCAAATTCGGCCCGTCTGTTTCTAGCTAAATCAGTTCTTTTTGCTCAGTGAGAGCGTAGAGAGCGGAGACCCACAGAAGCGAAGATACCGAGGCCGCCGCATCGCGATGGCGAGGGGACGCTCTAGTGTAGCGAAGCGGGTGCGGCTTAGCGCCACGCCGCGATCAGCGGCGATATCTAGTGAGATAAGATTTAAGTCGGTCAAGTACGAATCACACAGATTTCGCACGGATACTACATAACGTCGCACCAGTGGGAGGAGTGGATTTATGTAGATCGCAACAACTCATTTTCGATGGCGAAGTACTACCTGCACGTGCCTGGAAGAGCAAGCGATTTATTCCACCAACGATGTTTATAGCTGCACTTGCACACCATGGTAAGCCTCTATATTTTTATATTTTTGACGGGTGACAGCCTTTATTATTTTTTAATTTATTCTATGTAAGATCCCCATCGAAAGCAGCGTTGGGATTGCAACGTCGGGATATAGTCTTTTACGAAGCAGCACGAGGCGAAGCGGCGAAGCAAAAACAGAGACAATGGAACCATTTGCACCCGTAATTTCCATGCAGCCTGTAACCGACGAGCAAGTTGCTATGCTATCGCGCCTACATGCGAGCTAATCAGGAAAGAGGGTGCAAGTAGCATGTGTTGTGCTTGCCTAATATATATCATAGAGCGCACATATCTCTTAAAGCGTACTCAGCGAAAGCCAATCAGATCTTCAGGTGTTGGCAACAAGATGAACATAACTCATAAAGCACACCGGATTTTATTGAAATTTACATTGTAGAATATCTGATATAGCACACCCCGTCCCAGCCATCAATTAACAATACATGCCTGTTTCCTTTTGCTTGTTCATTTCTCATCTTGCATTGGCAAAGATGGCGATTGTGGGAAGGCCGCGTACGACCGGTTTTGGATCTCGTCCGAAGCAGTACAAACGAACTGCTGTCTCCTACGACTACAAATTGAGGGTTCTAAAGCACTTAGATACGTCAACTATGGCTAATACTGTAGAGTTGTTCTTTCCAGGAGTCACCTCTGCTGAGGCAAAGTTGAAAAAGCGCCAGGTGTATGCCTGGAAGAAGGCCAGACAGGTGATCGAGACAAAGTGCAACCAAGGTGCCCGCTTTCACCAGCGTGACCGTCGCGCCGGCTTGAGCACGACCCTTTCCGTGCAGGCGGAGGAGCAGTTGGTGCGGTGGATAAACTCACTCAGAGCCGACGGCGTACCCGTGACAGCCTTGATGCTCAAGCTGCAAGCTCAGGAAGTCTACCGGAGCAGCAGCTCGTCATCGGCTGCTTTTGCAGCGTCTTGGAGCTGGAGAAAGCATTTTCTCCGCCGCCACAAGTTGTCTATCCGTCGCCGCACTCGCGAGGGACAAACAACACCGGCAGACGCTGCCAAGAAAGCTGGGGAGTTTAGCAGGAAAGTCCGTGCCAAGATGCAAGAGCTAGGGGTGAGGCGACTCTACAATGCAGACCAGACAGGTGGGTTTACTACTCTCTTATCAAGTTCATATCGATCACTAACAGTATAATGCAGCTGTAAACTACGAGTATGTGCCGTCACGCACAATTACTAGCCGCGGTGCCAAGACCGTGTGGGTCAAGTGTGCTGGAAAGACCAAGGAACGTGCCACTGTGATGCTACTAGCTGCTAGTGATGGCACCAAGATGGACCCGCTCATCGTATTCAAGACCAAGCCGTCCAGCGTCCCGGAGACGGCACGCGAGAACGTGGCAATCCGCCATGGCTTTAGGCGCAGACTCTGGCGTGAACTCGAGTGCCTGCAGCGCGGCACTCGCATCTACACTAAAGGCGCCGGCTGGTGGAATAGCGAGCTGTCCATCGACTTTTTGGCTTGGCATTTTGGTCACCGAGCCAATATGCACGAGCCAGTCCTCCTGTTGTGGGATGACTTCTCTGGACACTGGCGCAAAGATGTGATGATCTTTGCTCGGCTTCTCAACGTGCACCTGATGAAGATTCCACCAGGGTATACGTATGTGTGCCAGCCTGCTGATGTTGCTTGGAATCGACCGTTCAAGAACCATTTGCGAAAGGAGTGGATTGAGTTTCTATTATCACAAGTTAGAGCTGCTGGAGCTGGCGTGGCTTTCAATATGGCGGCACCGGAACGCCACAACATCGTCAGCTAGATCAAAAGCGCGTGGGCCTCCCTGTCAAGCGCTACTATCACTGCGGGCTTCCGAAAGACTAATCTCTGCGATACCGTCACGCCATCGCCGCCTGCACGCAAAGTTTATCAAGAGCCAAGTTGGCACGAGCTGATCGAGATCCTGCAGCAGCATTGCGTGGCAACGGAGAGCATTGATTCATCCAGGGACATCGAGGCGGCTGACGTAGATGAAGACCTTGTTGTGGTAGTGTAGCTTGTCGACAACGAAGAATAGACCGCTGAGAGGAATCGAACCTCTATCCTCCCACAAAGGGAACTTTTCCATTAAGTTACAGCAGTAGGTCTTGGGGGACCTATACAGACACGCACGCGCAGTTAGAGAATCGTTGTGACTGACCAAATAGATAGAGCCGTACTGACCTTTTCGTGTTGGATGAAGCATTAATCATAATGGCGACAACCCTGCTAGGACATACTGTAAATCCCCCTCAATACCCTTTACGGGGTCAATCCAACACTGAAAGGCTGAATGGGCACCCGGCCAACCGTTGGCAAAAATACGGACGTCATCTGTAACTTATTTTTTTACGGGAAAATTCTGTTAACATGTGTACATGTACTATCCTATGCACCAGACGAACGGCCGCGATCTGATGTACATAGGGTGCGCTCTATGAGATCGGTTATGCGGTAAGGACATTCTGCGCAATAGTGACATTTCTCATAATTTAGCACCTCAGACCAGTCAGTTTTGGTAATTTTGCAAGCCTATTTTTGACTAAATAGCTTAGCGGAGACTACACTCTGCTGTTTCCTTTGTGACCTCATTCATTACCCTGAGAAAGAATGTTTTTTTTTTTCTTAACCCCTCTAGCCCCGCCGCCTGTATTCTACAGGATATAAATTTTCGTATCCTGTATTCTACAGGATAACAAAAGGCCATTTTCCTCATTACAAAAAGTAAGTGTTTCCATACAAATTTCAAGTGTCCACTGAATTATAAAGTTTTATAATCACGTTGCTAACCTCGGGGCAATAATTCGTGGCTACGACTTTTTCGAGATTTAGGGAGAGCGAGCGGCGCGCAAATTTCGCGCCATTTGCGAATCGGACGGACATCAGCAAGAACGGCCTCATGCCAAAGCGGAAGCACATCCGGCCAATAACTTAGGGCAAGCTCTGGACGAAGCTAAAAAGGTTAGGATGGCAATTCGAGCGACCTAAAGGGCTATCCAACCAAAACCGATACTTCACGCCAGAAGGCTGGTCAAGAAGACCAAACGCTACGCGTCTTGTCGACTACTTCGATGGGCCAGATGAAGTATGGAAGCATTTACCCGTGGAAGGTATGTCGATTGGATGGTACTGACCTACAATCTAGTGGCTAATATTCAAAGTTTTGTATGATAAGGTTCCTCCTGCCAAGCGATCCGCATCTGCATCGGCGCCTGTTGAGAAGCAGCTGAGCATGGAACCTGCTGCATCAGCTACAAAATCTCCGCCCAAGGCTCAGTCAACCTCCCGGGCCAAACCAGCGGAGGCTAAGACCAAGTCTCCAGCGAAGGCACTAGCCAAACCTCCACGCAAAGCCCCAGCTAAGACGTCGTGCAAATCGTCTACGACGGCCTCAGGCCAGGCGCCGCCCAAGTCACCTGGCAAGACCCCATCCACGCCTCCGCCCAAGGCTCCAACCAAGACTCCATCAGTGACGCCGACCAAGTCACCCGCCACGACCCCATCCACGACACCGGCTAAGGCTCAGGCCAAGCAATCACCAGCATCTACATAAAAACCAGCCAGGAAGTCCACCGCTCCAACTATTGAACCAACGTCTTCGACGCCACCGAGACCGACTCATGTATCCGCAGCGACAAATCTGGTGGATTTATCGACGGGTGACGACAGAATGGAGTCTGGAGACGAAGACGACTTTGTATTGGAGGATGGCGACTATTCTGACGCGGAGGCGGCCAGCGAGAGTTTTGGAAGTGATGCTAGTGATCCCGAGTAAACAAGTGATGAAGAAGATATGGTGGATTTGTCGGTGGGTACGCCCTTTGACAGAATGAGCAAGGAGGACCTGAGCGAGCATGCGAAGACGGGCTGGACAACATACTTCGAAGACGACAGTAAGTATAATCCTGTACGGTACAGGTTTGTATTTATCAAACTCTTTGTACTATCCTGTATTATCCACTAACTGTGAAAACTGTGTGCTGAATGCAGGCAGCTCTCTCGATTTGCCTTCGGCAAGTCTGACCAACTGCACAGCAGCTCCAACTGAGATCGCGCAAGCACTCGGGTGTAATATGGAAGGACTCTTCTTCCTCTTTCTCCCCAAGGAGATGTGGATATCCATAGCAAAGAAGTCCAATCGCTATCAGCGCCAGTTCCGGTCCCAAGCTATTGAATCAATCATGATTCGCCAGCGCCGCATGAAGGAGAGACGCCTTGACTACAAAATGAAGACTCTGCAACAATTGAAGAAGGAGCTAGACGCATTCAAGCCTATCCAGCCGCATGAACTGGTGCATTTCATTGGTCTACTATGTGCAAGAACATTATGCCCGCATCGCGAGAAGCTAGCAAAACACTGGGCAGTCGATGCACAAGGCGCGGTACCAAAAGGCACCTTCGGACGTTTCATGTCAAGAAAACGTTTCGAAGAAATTGTGCGGTTCATACACTTTAGCAACAACAACGACGCCGCCGCAAAGCAATACAAGACTTGGAAGATCAAGCCCATTGCCGATACCATCAATAAGACGTTCAAGTTAGGCATGAGTGTTGGACAGCGCATTGCATTTGATGAAGGTATGATACCCATGAAGAGCAAGTACAACCCCATGCGGCAATACCTTCGTGCCAAGCCCCATCCATGGGGTACCAAGTGCTACTTGACGTGCGACGCTACAACGGGCTACTGCTACAGGTATGTCAAAGAGAATCTATGTATTCTACAGGTTAGCGTCTAACAAGTTGTGATTGTTATCCTGTGCAGGGCTGAAATCTATCAAGGGCGGTTGACGAGTGAGAGTGCTGATCTGAACCAGGGACCAAACGCGGTAATTCGCAACCTTGATGCTGTGCTCGACGGACTGCCGAAAAACGACTCGTCATTACGGATCGGTTCTACTCGAGCGTGCTGCTGTCTTCGATTCTCCTACAACGGGGTCTTTATCACGTGGGCACCATTCAGACGAACCGGCGCGGATATTGCAACACGATTCCATACAAGCAAGCCAAGAGGCCAGAGAAGATGAAGAGAGGGCTGTATCGAATTGCACAGTCAAAGGTAGAGCCAAGCATGGTGGCCGTTTCGTGGATGGACAACCGTTTCGTTCACTTCATTGCCACGGGCTGCGGTATTGGTGTGGTAAGTTTGGTAAGACGTGCAGGCGCTGACACTGTTGACGTCCCAGCACCCCAGCTCGTCAAAGCCTACCAAGAAGGCATGGGAGGCGCAGATATACATGATCAGTTGCGGCTCCAGCGATATTCAATACAGGTACTACCATTTGTATCCTTCACTACTTTGGTTTCATATTGACAATTGTTATCCTGTACACTACAGGGAGCGATGAAAATGAAGAAGTACTATCATACTATCTTTCTCGGACTCATTGACATGGCGTTAGTCAATGCCTACATCATCCATCGCCGCGTCAAAGCAAGATTGAACCCAGGTCGTGCTCCACCCACGCACGCAGAATTCATGAGATCTATGCAAGTCGCATTGCTGAACGTGGGAGCTGCCGACTTCGTAGGAGACCTATCTGTCGAAGCTTTGGTTGATACAAGCGTTGTGCCGTCGACACACCCTCGCTACACACTCCCGGCCCATCACACACCTCGCCAAGTGGATATTTTCCGCACGACAAGAGCAAAAAATGGAAAAGAATCAAGCAAAAGACGTCAGTACGGATACAAAGTGTGTTCATTTATTCGCCCGGCAAAGACACCGTGGGAGACTACGTTTTACTGCGTTGAGCGCTCAGAGGAAAGAATAAATCGCCAGTCGGGGGCACGAGGAAAGATTTACCTATGCCAAAAGGTTCGCCAGCACGACCCGTCTGGATCAATAAACTCAGCAACTTGCAGCCAGATTTGGCACAACCTTTGGGGCGCTGGTGCTCGTATACCCCCTGGATTGAAGACAATTCACATGCGCTCACCAAGCGGCTCAAGCTCGCACCGCACTGGAGAAAATATTGATGACAGCGATGAATAAGAAAGCTCGGACAACGAATCTTCAAGGGAGGCAGAAATCGAGGTTAGTGCAGGACACGTAGGCAGTATTGAAACAGCATACATCTAATACAAAGCTGTATGAAGTGTCAGCCGCGTAACACTAGGAATGATTGTAGTCCGTTAGAGTGAATGCATTTGTAGAATCTTGGAATTTTTCTCTACATCTTCATTGTGTTAATCCTGGTTAATACAGAGTACACGATCCCGTACATTGCCTGATAACCTGTAGGGAACAGGGTAGATAAGGAGTAAGGATTGTGAGCTTCGCAAAACTCCGCAAATACTAAAATCAAGATAAAACACTATCCTGTATAATACAGGGTAACTTTTGCCCTAAATCGCGGGGCTAGAGGGGTCAAATAAGTACCTGCTTTTGGAAAATAAAGTTTGTAGGGTACCTTGCTGTAGTACGGCCATCCAAGCACACAAGTCGTCCGTGAGCTCCAGCAGCTACATGTACTGCTCCATATACGCAAAGAAATGAAATTCAGGGACACATAATCGATAGCGTAAATCGCTGCGATTTTCTCTCAACATGCTATTGCACTACAACTCAGAAACAAACATCCCTAACTCAGTGCGGAGTCACCTTTGCACTCGAAGGGTAAAATACACAACTATGATAATAATTAAGCTGCAGCTGCCTCACATGCAGCCACAGCCCCCGTCCTCTTCTCGATAGGCCTCCAGCGTCGCAATGGGGTGGATGACTCGTCATTTTAGCGTCCAGGTCGATTGCCACGCCGCTTCTAATAATCGCAGACGACCGTCTGGCGACGCGAGGCCATGGAGGAGACTTGACTTCACTCCATCTTACGGCGCCGCCCAATCGCTTTACGATACCGGAGCGCCTTCTTGGCCAACAGCACGTTACTCTGCGTGCCCAGGGCGTTCGAGTTAGAGGCCAACGCCTTGAGCCTACTGAGCTTGGAGCTATATACGCTCTTGTTGTCCTCAAACACGATGCCCTGGGCCGTGCAAATGAAGCCCTCGGACTTGGAGCGGTGTTGTAGCGCCAGTAAAGGCTCACCATCGTGGTCTACAGCCAATACGAGCGGGTGGTGGTCGTCCACCGGCCCAATGGGCAGCGGCTGCGAGCTTAGCGGATCCTCCGTGTCTTCACTCAAAGTGGCTAGATACGTGTGTTTGTAGCTTTCGGACATAGCCCGGCGAGGCGGCGCGACTGAGGCCATGAGCGTTGAGTGGAACTTGTTACGGACTGAGCAAATCTCCGAATGAAGACCCATTTGGGGGGCTGAGTGGGTGTGGCCAGACAGACATTTATGGAAATTTCCGTCGCCACTCATCCCAGTGCGATTTTTGGCACACTTTTTCAGTCCGAATCCTACTGAGTTTTGCATGCATTTTGCGTCTATTTGAGGCACCAGAACAACTGCAGCTTCGCAAGGATGGGCATGCTTGAAGCAAAGATGTTCATTTGTGGCAGAGACTTTAAGGCGTACGAAAGCTGCTTATAGACCAGTGTCGAATTTGGCAGCTTGGTGAGACTTTGGCAGCATCTCATCTCAGCCCAGTACGCTGAAACAGCCAGCGCTGGCTGAAAATTCGTCATAGTTGGCAACAAGAAGCTCTTGTGAGTCTCACCGCGCTTCGATGAATACCTGCCGAAGCCCGAAGGATCTACGAGAGCTCTTAGCATCAAGTCTTCGAAATGAGGCTTCAACGTGCAACTTTGGTCGGGCCCTACGGATACCGTGTGGTGATCTCTTGCTTTCTGATTGGTTGATAATTCCTGGTATCGTTCCGATGCAGCGCGTGGATTGGCCAATTGTCATTTCGCGCTGAGTTTAAATGAGCTGCCCGATCTTTACATAAACCAGGCGCCCACTTCAAGTAGATTCTTATTGTCTTGGCAAAAGTAGCTACATGTAGTCACAAGAAGTTCATAGCGAACCCTTGCAGCTGAGGACTTCTCTGTGCTATGCTAAAGCCATCCAAGGCATAAAGATGAATATTTATCTGCTCGCAATGGGCTAGAGGGGTGGTGGTTTCAATTCACACGGTCGCCAGTTGGCCGGAGATGCCTTTTGACGACGCGAGAGAAATTGCTGCTGGCTGGTGGCGTAAAGCTGTTAAACGGAGAAATTACCGCTAACGCAGGTGCTCAGCACGAACTCCGGCTACGATCATCCGTAAGTTGCTCGCGCCGTTGGAGATCCGAACACACCAGCCAGCGGATTCATTGGAAATTATTTTCTTTGAGTCGCAGAATAACTCAAAACTAGATTAGCTGGACGCTTCCGAACAGCTCCTCTATTTGCTACAGCCGCATAGATTTCATGCAGCCTTACGCACGGCAGAAAGTCGCAACAATCGACACTTTAGACTGTCCGATCCGAGCGCTTGGTACGCAATTCAGACGTGCGAATCGTAGTCTGTCCAAGACTTGTAACCATAAGCTCTATAATGACTGCTCGGGACTGCAAAAGCAGTTATACCTTGGCAAGGCGAAGACGACACGACCATCCAGCACTTAAGAGGGAGAGGCGGAAAGGGCCAGCTATCCCAGCTAAAGCTCCGCGTCTCAGGTTGCACCACCTTTTCCGGAGTAAAACGGACAATAACGGACACCGTGAAGGCCTGTGGCGTTGCGTGAGAAGTCAGCTCTGTTCAGCTGCCCGGCCATGGTCCTGCGTCGGCCCACAGAGAGCTCCAAAGCGGCCGTAGCCACGACCACCAAGTCATTATCCGCTGTATCATTGACCAAGAAGACGGTGCGTTCTTATGATCACTACTCCCATTGTGCTGTTATTTTATCCAAACTTGTGTAGAGTGCTCTAGCATCGGACGTCGAAGAGCTCAAGAACAACCTTCAAGTACGAAATCATAAATTATAGGGCACTAATTTAAAACTAAAGGAAACGATTGCCTGTAGATTCAAAGCCAAGAAGTAACCCAGCGAGATGAAGCTCTGCACGAATTGGCTGGCAAGGTGATTCTTCACATTCATTATTTTTATTTTAAATGTGCTAGTAATCGCTAACAATAATTTTATTTTTGTATTAGGTCGATGTGCTGCAAAACGCCTTCAACTCATTATCTGATGTCTTCACATGTGAAGTCGGTAAGATACTTACGCACATTTACTTGTATTGCTTTTTTTTTTTTAACGTTAATTGTTTTATCAGAGGAGTTCCAAAAGCAGTTTGCGGCCACGACATCTCAACTCCAAGATCGTGTTGCTAAGTTGGAACATTCCGTCGGCGTCTTAGAGTCTCAAGTGCCACGTATGGATGGCAAACGTCGACAACATCAAGAAAAATCGGACCGGCGCTTTCTTAGTGTCCAAGAGACCTGCTCGAAGATCGAATTGTTAATTTACGAGACTCAATCGGAGCTGGCCCATGTAAAAAATGCCTCAGAAGATCTCATGACCCGTGAGCGAGAAGCTGCACAATTACAGAAATCCTTACAGATGTCACAAGAAGATGCGATGGATGCTCTAAAACGACTCAAAGAGGAGAGTAGCCACCTCCAATTAGAGGTATTTGGTCTTAAAGAACAAACGATTGGAACTACCTCGACACTGGCGAGTGATGTTCAGGTACTTGCAAACGAATACTCGTCACTTCGAGGCGTAGTATCAAAGCAACAGTCGCAGTGGGTAGGCAAACTCAAGACATTGCAAGAAAGTATTGATCGACAAGGCAAATTGGACAAAACGCAACTAACTCAACGTTTGGATACACTCTCCGATGCCGTCTCTTCTCAAGAATATCGCACGAAGAATGCTGTTGACAATTTGTTGAAAAATCACACTCGAATCCGATGTGCAGTCGACGAAGGCATGGAAATTTATTCGCGAGAGATCCGGGCGTTAAGTACCGAAGTGAAAGCGATGGAAGCTGATCACCAAGATAAAATTGACCAAGTTGTCCAGCAAATGGCTACAAACTCCATTGAATGTGGTCAATGCCATGACGAACTGCATCTCGCGCTTCGATCGATCGCACACCGACTTAAAGTCTCATTGTAGCGACCATCACCTTTTTTTTAAGAAATTGAAATACTAAGTACACAAATATGATGCGAGGTTTCCCTCACTTTACACGTAAAATGGGTCCACCTCTTTCGAATCCTCGATCACGGGTATAGCCACGTATTTCTTTTTGTACTTGTCCTTGAGCGACGCGTACTTGCTTGAAATATCCTACACGAACAAACCTGCTTATTACTATCGGAAATAGCGCTAAAAAATCCACAACTTCCCCACCTTTTCTTTCTTGACTGCTAGCAATTCATCGTCCAGATCCCGAAGTGTACTCAATTGTTTGTAGTGGTATTTCCTGTGACGTCGTGCACGGTGGAGCTCGCTACTGCAACAGAACCTGAGCACTTCCATCACGAACAGTGTCAAGAGTCCGTAGGCTGGGATGAATTTGTCCCCTTCAAGTCTCCGCAATTGCTCATCACTTAAAAAAAAAACTCAAGTAAGCTTTAAAAATCCTCAGATAAGAATAAAAAAATCAACGTACTTGATCTTGAGTTCTTGTTGATGTTCGCGCAAGAACTGATCAATTGTGGATCCTTGAGTCAGAATCACAACAGCCAGAACCAATTCGGCCAAAGCCAGCAGAATCAGTAGATACGAAGAGCACGAGAGACACACGGAGCAGCTCCGATTAGAAGATCCACACCAGCTCATTAGAGCGGAGAGGATGAGTAGAGCCCCCACGGCCAGTATGGGCTCGTACAGCCATTCCGGGGCGAAGTGGTTGAGTCCTGTTGTTATATGCAAAATTATTTAGATGAAATAATGAAAAGCGGCAGAAAAGAAATGGTAGTACCGATGTAGAGGCTGTAGACAGTGAGCGCCACGCCGCATAGGAGGTCTATGCCGTTAAAGACGAAGAGAGCGCTACCAGAGCAGCACTCGCCGCAGGAGTCGCCGCACATGATTCTCTATATGATCAGCTGTTCAATTGAAGAGCAGTTTTTTTAAAAAGCGTATCAAAAAAGCACTCTCTGATGCCACTAAAGCGAAATCTGTTTTGTTTTTGAAAAGAAAACGCGTTTTTTTTAAGAAGCACTTTTGTTTAAAAAATGGTTTTTAATAAAGAAAAGAAGAGCGCGTGTAAAAATAATACTTTAAAATGTGTGTGGGCGGGCGTCTATGGTTTATACGAAATTACGGCATTTCTACATGTATAGCCGTTCTTCAGTTGAAGTCTAAGGTCCGGTCGGCACGGGGCAGCTCTGCATTCGAAAAGCCATCTCGGGCTGTCGCATCTCTTTATTCGGTCGTCGCGAGCGCATTTCGCGGTACTTGAGCGCCTTCTTGGCGATAAGTGCGTTGCGTTCCGAGCTCTCGGGGCTCAGCGCCGTCTCAACTAGCCGTTCAGCCTTGGCGACAGTCTCCCGCTGAAAATCTTCGTCCTGGAAGACCACACCGTCGGATGTTCGAACGTACAGCTCCGTCATCGAGAAGCGTGTGTGTTGTGCCTGTGCTAGCGACGCCTGGAGCTCCTCGGCCGCTTTTGTGGATCCCTCCGAGCGCGAGCGACGTCTAGGGGCCACGGGGGAAGTCTTGAGACTCGCAGTGAGAGTGCTGGCCATAGTGAAATTCGAGTAGCTGTTGTCTAGTAGCCGCTGAATCCGAAAATGATCCTTCGTTGGGGTGGACGGCTCCTAAAGCTGGTATCGTAGCCGACCTGGCGGTAGACGTTACCTTTTGGCGAAAGGCTGTGGAATTTTTCTTGAATGCGATATCAACAGTCCTGAGGATGTCCACTAAATCCGATGAGTGTAATGCTCCACGCATGACTCGTTATAAAGCGTCGGCTCAGCTGACGGCAACACGTGCTCGTGGACACAGCTGCTTGCGTGAGGGACAGTATTGTAACGGGTCCTTAAACCTCTGAGCGAACTAACCGCCAATCTAGTCAAGTGGTCGAGTCTTCTTGAGACGACTCGGGGTCAGCAATGGCCGGTGCAGTGCACGACACATGTACTCGCGCTAATTAAGGCGACGTTGCACCACGTAGAGCGTGTTTCTTTCCACAATTTACACACACAGGAATCCTGCCCTGCCAGGATACCCCTTGTTCTTCGGACATGAAACTCAGTGCCAGTTTCGCGTGACATCAGCAATACTTCTGCTGGAACTATACCGGTGGCTGTAATCAGCCACGGAAGGCGTCGCGTTATGCTACTCGCCGAATTGGAACATTAGCTGCAGATACCACTTACTGAAGGCGACTAACGGTCACGATTCGCTGCTCGATTTGTCGATGAGGTGGAGCATTTTCGGACACCAGTCTCTGCTGGTTCGAGCGCCTTGGTAAAATAGAAGCGCGCAGGAGAATGAGGCATAGGAAAGCTTTCGCGATTCGTCAAAGAGCTCATGAGACAGTGAGTCTCGTTGGCAACTGTACATACAACAAGTGCAAGATGCTCAGATTATTGAGACCTTGACTCAGGCTACTGTAGTGCCACATAACGTGGTCCACGTTGCATTCAAAGTGAGAATTACGAGTTACCGTCAGTGCTCTACAGTTATTAAGGATGCGTTTCTGAAGCGGTTGTCCCAAGGCGGGGATGTCTCAAATGGTAGGTGATTCTCCAATCCCTAATTTGTTTTCGGTTTAAATGCGGTCGGCTTGCCCTCCTTCAGCTCCTGAAGTTTGAAAACAGAAATAAGCCCCACCTGACCCAATTACCAAGTAAAACTATGAGTAATTCGTCCACAGAAGTCCACTAACTCCAGCAGCCTTACCCGGTCTAGCACCGTCTTCGTGACCTTTCCATTCTCATCAATTGGTGGTAAGCGCATGACTTCTTCTCCGTCCTGGAAAAGGATCAACGTTGGTAGTTGCCACGACGACGTTGATACGCTAATCCGGTTCTCGACGGCCAGATCCGACCACTTATTCACATCCACCCTGCCGAATTGTAGCGTGCTCGACGAGTATCTGCTCCGTAATGTCATCATCCGTTAGCATCTCAGCTCCAGCACATCACCTTGAACGCCACAAACCTGAGCGAGAGATCTGCGAGCATGGGCTCATGCTCCACACAAGAATCACTCCAGTCGGCGTAGTAGAAAACGAGCCAAGAATTAGGTGGCCCTTTCTTCTTCGATCCAGTAGATTTCTTGACTAACTTCTCCACTGCAGCTGGATCCAGCTCGGCTATCTTGGAGGGGCCTTCATACTTCGGTTGTCCCACCGCCGCAAACAGCGCTAGACACAATGAATAAAGACGTTAGCAACACCTTCACATGAGATATCCTAGCTCTTCACATAGTTACCGAGACAAACAACAGCGTACCACCCGAAAAGGGTGATGTCCAAGTAGTAGAGTGAGGCCAGCACAGCAATTTTGCCGTACATGAAAAAGAGCGCGACGACGCCATCCGCTGTCGCCTTTTTGCGGTAATTCAGCATCCACGAGCCCAATGCCAGCAGGAATATCTCTTGTTCCTGCATAGTTAATTTTTTTTAAAGTTAGTCGAATTGTAGAAAGGTACAGTAACTTGATGGAATATTTGTTAAATGAGGCTGTACCAGTGGTAAGTTGAGGAAGTTTTCTCGCTCAAGCAGGGCCTCGCTGCTGCGCTGATAGCGGATTGGCACATACATGAGCAGTGCCACGGCGTTGCAGACGTAATAAGGGGACAAGAACCGCATCAACATGCGCATAGCTCCGGCCTCCGGCGTGTCGGGGGTCGCGTCGGTACGTGGCGCCATCCTGGTTTCGAAGTGACGTGAGCCAGAAAGATGTACCGATAATATGGTACAAATGGAATTCTTCAGAAAAACATGCTTCGATGATACCATGAACGCTGTCCCAACAACCCAGGGCATCATACAGCCCGCAGTGGGTGTGCTCGAGGATATCGAACGTCAGGCCATTTTGAAATAGTCCGTTATTCCTGTCCGACTGTTTCCTGTCCACCTCGAGAGTTACAGTGAAAAGCGTTCGCTTAAAAGGCTTGAGCGAGACAATGGACCTGGTGGTTCGTGCATGTGTCGAAGCCGACGAAGCGTCGGTGGAATTGCTGCCTGCACCTGAGGCAAGCACGCGTCGCCAATTGTTTGGCCTCACCCATGCCGGCGCGTTGATCGAGACGTCGCAAGTCACGCTTTGTGCCGAGATCAAGGACACCACGCCGGCTAGTTCGACGGAAGAAAATGTCGCTACAAGTCAAGCAACACTCGCTGGTTTCGCGTCGTTCGATGACCAGATCCCTGCAGCTCTGGCGCGTTGGCCCGAAGTCCGTGACTATCTAAAGAAGAGGCTTCGATTCGGCAAACCTCGTGGATGTCTACTGCTCCTGGCGTTCCGGTACGACGCGGCAGTCGCTAGTGAACGCAAGGTACTAACGGCTCTACTGCATCAATTGTTTATAACGCGACCGGAACTTGGTGGAGTCGTCCTTGCAGTGCACGTGGGTGTGGACTTGGAGGAGCTGGGCGTGTTGGCGCAGACGTTCTCGTGCTACGAAGCCGTGGGGCTCAGTACTGGTGGCCTACTCATGTTCTACCGTGCCGTTCGCACAGACTACACTCCCAGTGTCTTCATACGTCAGCCTCTTTGTACCGAGACTGAGATCGACCAGCTTCAGACGATGGTGAAGAAGAACGAAGAGACCAAACGCAACACGTGGTTCGACGCTGCTACGGACCCCACTCGAGTCTTGTCCAACCAAGACGAACACCGAGCGTGCTTCTTAGCGCAGTGTGTGGACACTCAACAACCGTGTGGTGTATTGGCGTGTACAGACTCCATCGACACAGACCAAGCGGATGCGTACGCTCGTCTCTTCTCAGCCATGTATCGCCAGGCGAATGCAATGCCCGACGAGGCTGCAAAGACGTCGATCGCCCCCACGCCACCTTCCCCCACTGCTGAGACGAGACATTTGACTCGGACTTGTGGTGGACCACCCAACCTCATCGTCCTGGGCCCCACGGGAGCTGGCAAGAGCACTCAAAGCACGAGGTTGGCTCGAGAGTTTGGTGTGGTGTACATCTGCACTGGAGACTTATTGCGGCAAGCAGCGAGTGACCCCAAGTACACTGACGTGAGCCGGTTCCTAGTCGCCGGAGACCTCGTTCCAGACGCCATCGTCAAAGAAATCGTACTGCATCGTCTTAGTCAATTAGACTGCAAGACTCGAGGCTGGTTAGTGGAGGGGTATCCTCGCACAGAGACTCAGGCGCGAGTTCTATTGAGTCAAGGTTACAAACCCGATGTTGTAGCCATTCTGGAACTCTCCGATGACGACGCGAGTCAGCGAGACGTCGGAGGCAGCAGTGACGCCCCCGTCGGTCGACGACTCGCAGTGTATCGAGAGCACCGGGAGGCAGTTCAGCAGACCTTCGTCAAGATGTCCACTGTGGTCCACGTCGACGCTGCGAAATCTCGTGACGCGACGACAAAGAAACTGGTGCTGGAGATCCATCGAGCGCGAGGGTCTCGAGGGCCCTTTCGAGCTCGAAACCCGCCACAGTTGATCATCACGGGGCCTCCAGCCAGTGGCAAAGGCACGCAATGTGAACTCCTCGTACGTGCCTTGGACGTCGTGCACTTGTCTACGGGCGAGATGCTTCGTCAGGCGGTTCGCGACAGCACTTCACTGGGTCAACAAGCGCAAGGATACATGGACAATGGCCAGCTGGTTCCTGATGAGCTCATTGTGGGTGTCGTGCTGGAGCGGCTGGCTCAACCAGACTGCAAGTCCCGTGGCTGGCTGCTGGACGGCTTCCCACGCACAGAAGCTCAAGCGCTCGCGCTGCTGGCTGCACGGATCGCTCCGGACTGTGTGCTGGCACTGGACGTGGCAGACGACCAAGTGGTCAAGCGCATCGCTGGTCGACGTCTCGACCCCGAGACTGGCAAAACGTACCACATGGAGCTCAACCCTCCGCCCTCGGACGTGGCTGCTCGTGTGATTCAACGCAGCGATGACACAGAGGAGACGGTGCGTACTCGACTGCAGCAATATTATGCGCACAGTGAGGCTGTCGTGTCGACATTAAGCGGCGTGTGTGAGCTGATCCAAGCGGACGGAACGCGCTCCGTCGACCAGGTAGCAGAGCAGCTGCTGGGTGGGGCGGAGCGCTGCCTGCTACGCAACAATGCGGCCATCATCTCGCTCTTCAGCATGAACTCAATGTACCAAACGCGTGCGTCACTGTTCCTGGCAAATGGTACGTTTCAGATTTATCCGTCGAGTTCTAATATTTAGAACTTTCTAATGTTGATATTGTGTTTTTTATTTAGTTTTTGAACACTTCAAGGACAAAGATTGCGTCTTGCTGTGTCTACCCGAGAGCTGCAACAGACCTGTCATTACCAGCGGCTTCCGGTCTGTGTGTGGCGATCCGTCCGTCTCGACTGTTGCTCGTTTGAAGCAGCAAGACGAGGACAACGCGGCTACTACTACCGAGACCAAGCACCACAAGCACGACACGCACAAGCTCTCGGTGTTGTATGCTTTCCATCGTGATGAGTTGCCTTTCCTCTCGAACTTCACGCTCGATGTCAATTCGGTCGATGAAGTGCAACATGCTGAGCTGGTGATCGTCAAAGGGTTGGGTGTCAAGGGCTTCGGTCTCAGGGTGAAGTCCTGGACGCACAAGTGCTTCGAGTTGCTGGGCTTTGGCTGCAAAAAGGACAAGAAAGTCAAGTGTCAACGAGCGAATGAACGTCCCAGAGCGGCCACGTCTGAAATTGTTAAGCCCGATGGTATAAATTCGTGTGATGGCCACACAGACGACGGCTATCGAAACACGATTCATTAGTGAAAGGACAATCTCGCTAATATAATTTGATCTTTCCTACATATTGCTTTTTATGAAGGGGTAAATGGTAGATTTAAGCCAGCAATTCGTACTGGTGTTGACGACGAAGACGTGCGTTGTGCAGCGTCGTACTGTAGCGTTGACGTAGAGCTTCCATCAAGCACAAGGCCAGCAGAGCGCACGCCGGATAGAACTTGTGGCGCTCGTACTGCGCCAATTCCTCTCCACTATTTGCAAAGAGAATAATTATTCAAAAATTGTTAGCTGCATTTTCATAGTTATATCAAGAGACAACCAAAACATACCTGAGCTTGAGTTCGCTGCTGTGTTCACGTAAGAAGTTGTCTATGGCCCCTCCTTGAGTGAAGATGACGACGGCCAAACCAAGTTCGGCCAGTGAGATCCAAAGCAAGACGTCGGATGATAGGGCCATACATCCAGAACAGCTTCGGAACGCGAGTCCGAAGCCGCTCATAAGCGACGCGATTATCAGAACGCTGCCAATTGTCAACAAGGGGACTGGATATAAATGGTTAGACATTGAGAACCGATTAATTCGGACAGCGACGCACCATATAACCACAATGGAGCATAGTGGCTCGAGCCAATGTAACAGCTGTAGATGCAGAGCGCAATACCCGCGAGCAAGTCCACACCGTTGAAGATGAAGAGGCCGGTTCCGGCAAGGAATTCCGAGCACGAGCTCATCGCGTCAAGAGAATCGAGAATCGGAAACAAGCACATATAATACACGAATGTCCGGTGACAGTAGTGTAAATTACGTTTTGCTCCGAATCAGGAGATTACCTGCGTGACGCAAGGCGCATCAGCGCCAATCGATAATGTATTACGAACTAAGACATACATTCCAAGTACATGTACATGTAGTGTACACCTCTGTATTATAAACATGTACAGCATGGAAATCAATCTACGCCAGGTCGTCGGATGACGTTGGATTCTGTTGTCAACAATTGACTCAGACACTGTTTCAGTGATCAGTCTTTCCTCATTCTGGATAAAACATCCGCTCGACGTACGTGACGCCTTTGTGCCAATTGTCTGGGTGATTTGAAGGACCTCTTTTTCAATTAAATGCAATGTACTTCGAAGTAAAATAGTTGCGAGCGCCTTCCATCGGGCTCACCATGCGGAACACAGGCGAAAAACGACAGCCCGACCTCGTTGAAGTGCTTACAGATGGGATTAACTTCAGATTGTGTATGCTGAGACCCTTTACAGCGCAAACTACCGTAGGAAGATAGTCGAGATGGCCGGCGGGAGATCCATGCGTCTAAGTGCATGGGCTACAAGTTTAGTGTGCAGGTAACATATCCAGTAAATTTTGTGCTTTTGCGCTGCAATCCACCTCCTCTGTGATTATGTCCGTGGTATGATTGGTCCGAGGGGGGACCAAACCAGACTTCAGTCTAAAAAGTGATCCCAACATACACTTACCATCCAACCGTATGGCAAAATGTATGCTCCTCACGAACTCTCAAACTATTAATACATGGAGTCACGCTTCAGTTTGTCGTCGTCATATTGCTGTTCTAGCCTAAGATCGGCCAGGAATTTCCGCCTCTCATTCGCTCAAAAGTAAACCAATCACATCTCAGTTTAAGTTTGGAGCTAACTTTGCCACACATCGACAAACCGTCGCCCCAGATCCCAGGACACATTATTGAATCTGCCACGTGCCATCCAAGTCGCCGCTCCGAGCACTTAAGACGCCAGAAGACTAATTTCTATATCAACCATGTCTGAGTTTAAAATGACCATTTGTTGCATGGGCGCTGGCTACGTGGGTGGTCCCACCATGGCCGTGATCGCTGCCAACTGCCCAGACATCAAAGTGGTCGTCGTGGACGTGAGCGCACAGCAGATCGCCAAATGGAACACGCCGGACGACATCCCCATCTACGAACCCGGACTTAAAGAGCTTGTGGACGCACGTCGCAACAAGAACCTCTTCTTCTCCACAGACTTGGACAAGTACATTAACGAAGCCGACATCATCTTCGTGTGTGTCAACACACCCACGAAGACCAGCGGTATTGGCGCTGGCAGCGCTGCCGACACGAAGAACTGCGAAGCTTGTGCACGGAAGATCGCAGACGTGGCTACGGAGGGCAAAATCGTCGTCGAGAAGTCCACCGTGCCCGTGCGTACGTCCGAGAGCATCAAGGCCGTGTTGCGCGCGAACTCGAAGGGTCTTAATTTCGAGGTGCTCTCTAACCCCGAGTTCTTAGCCGAAGGGACGGCTATTGACGACCTGCAAAAGCCAAGTCGTATTCTGATTGGTGGAGCCGAGACTCCCGAAGGTCACCAAGCCGTCGAGAAGCTCGTGAGCGTGTACGCGCACTGGGTCGCGCGCGAACGCATCATCACCACGAACGTCTGGTCCTCTGAGCTCTCGAAGCTCGTGGCCAACGCCTTCCTGGCTCAGCGTATCTCGAGTATCAACTCGATCTCGGCCGTCTGTGAAGCTACCGGCGCGAATGTGCACGAAGTGGCTCGTGCGGTTGGTGCGGACGACCGTATTGGCGCCAAGTTCTTGAACTGCTCGGTCGGCTTTGGAGGCTCGTGCTTCCAGAAAGATATCTTGAATCTAGTATACCTGGCAGAGAGCTTCCACTTGCCGGAAGTGGCCGAATACTGGCGCCACGTGGTCACCATGAACGAGTATCAGAAGACTCGCTTCGCTACGACCATGATCCGTCGTATGTTTAACACGGTGACGAACAAGAAGATCTGTATTTTCGGGTTTGCCTTTAAGAAAGACACTGGCGATGTGCGTGAGACGCCTGCCGCTACGATCGTCAAGTATCTGCTGGAGGAGAAGGCCAATGTGGCTGTGTACGACCCTCAAGTCAAGCTGGAAGACATGATGCATGAGCTCGAATACCAGGGCGTCAACAGCACCAGCCATCCGCAGATGGACAAGCTGCTTAAGGTGTACAATGATCCGTACGAGGCCGCTAAGGACTCGCACGCTATCGCTGCGCTGACTGAGTGGGACGAGTTCAAGACACTGGACTACGCCAAGATCTACGAGAACATGACCAAGCCTGCCTTCTTCTTTGATGGCCGCAACATCCTCCCGCATGAGAAGATTGCCGAACTGGGAGCCAAGGTGTACGTCATTGGCCGTGCCGACGTCATCTCGGGTGAACTGCCCTTTTAGAGCCTGCAGCGCGTAAGCGGGTAGTGAGCAGGCGTTAAGCAATGCCAGCATTTTTACATTTCGTTGCCGTTTTTCCTAAGCGTAAATAAAGTCAATTCTGTAGGCAAATTAGTCCAATAATCGTACACAATAGAATCGGACTCCGATTCTATTGTGTACGGCGTTGTGCGCGTTTAAACACTCAGTCAAGATCAAGATCCCACTCGACTACATGTAGTTAAAAGCGCCGTAATACTGTTCCCGAACAAACAAAGAGTCACCGCAAAGGTTTTTCAGAGTTCCAGTGGTACAGCGTGCCATAACATCGGCACATTGTGCCGCCCTTTGTAATAGAAAAGGTACATGTAATGAACTCACAAACCTTTTAGAACAAATTACGGTCTAAATGGGCTATCACGATTATATCAGCTATGTCAATGTCAAACCTTCGTTGTTGTATGGAGTAGCAAAACAGAGCCAAAACCATCTTTATCGCAATAACAAGTCAAAGCAGGCAGAAAAGTTCGGAGCGGATACATGTTTCCGGATGCAGTGGTCTTGGCCTTGCGTTCTGCCAGAACCGCCGTCATCAGCTGGTCATTCGTCGATTGGAGTCCAAGGTCGGAAGCAACGCACCGAGTTCTAATTCAACGAACAAATCGCCTCTATTCCTGTCTTGGTCGCTAAGAAATGAGCACCACCGCGCTATTACAAGCCTCCACTTCTCCTCCTCCTTCGCGAGAGCCGGAATACGCAGCATTGGAGCAGCTCGAGCCGCCTCTGTCCCATGCAATCGACATGGGGGTCAAAGTCTCACCGTCCGAGTCAGCGGCGATAGCAGGTGGGGTCTACGTGACCGCCTCGTCCAGTTGTGGGGCCTCCACTATCAAGCACAATCCGTTCACGTACACGACACCGGTGGACACGTACGAGAAGGCCAAGATGACCATCTTGTGTCTCTTAGGAGTCCCATTCATTCGTTTCGTACTGCTACTCTGTGTGGGCATTCTACTCGTCATCGTAAGTCACTTGGCTCTCATTGGGTACAAACCATTGGACGCTCACTCTGGAGCTCGTCCACCTCTGCCACGTTGGAGACGTATCGTCGGTTCGCCTGTGCCGTATCTGCTACGGTCACTGATGCTCATCGTGGGTTACTACTGGGTTCCAGTGAAATACCCTCCGAATTTTAATCGTCATGCCATGCCACGCGTCATCGTAAGCAACCATTTGACCTTCTTCGACGGACTCTACATCTTCACGTTGCTATCGCCCAGTATCGCCATGAAGACGGACGTAGCTAACCTCCCATTGATCAGTCGAATCGTGCAGATGATTCAACCGATTCTGATCGACAGAGGAACACCCGAAGGACGTAGAAGAGCGATGAATGACATCACGTCACATGTTGCTGATCCCAGTAAGCCTCCGCTTCTTGTATTCCCGGAAGGCACTACATCGAATCAAACGGTACTGTGTAAATTCAAGGTCGGGTCTTTCGTCTCAGGTGTACCGTGTCAGCCGGTTGTACTACGGTACCCCTACAAACACTTCGATTTGAGTTGGCCACCTGGGGTTTCTGGGTTGTACTTGGCGTTACGTGTGTTGTGTCAGGTGTACAACCGATTGGAAGTGGAGATTCTACCAGCGTACTACCCGTCGGAGCGAGAACGGAAAGACCCTCAATTATACGCTATTAATGTGCGTGAGGTAATGGCCAAAGCGCTGGGAGTTCCCACAACGAACCACGCTTTTGAAGATGTAGCCATGTTGATGCGTGTCGGAGACTACGCCACAAAACACGTCGTACCACTGACAGACGTGGGTGAAGTGATCTCGCTAACGGCACTAAAGCGAGGTGACGTAGATCGCCTGGTGGGCTACTTCCGTCGCCACGACCTTGATAAGGACGGCCACTTATCTATGCAGGAGCTACGTGCACTGTTCCCTAATGACGATCCTGTGATCGTTGATCAGCTCTTCGACCTCGTTGATTTAGACGACAGTGGGCTCATCGATTTCCGGGAATTGTGCTTGGCTCTACGTGCACTAAACCCGCAGAATATCAACGAGGGAGACGACGCCTTGGCGAAATTCGCTTTCCGTCTCTATGATCTTGATAACAACGGAGTCATCGACGCCTCTGAACTGGAACAACTACTTCGCTTCCAACGCAACTTCTACGGCGTTTCTGAAGCGAGTGTTGCAGCCGCGTTACGTCAAGCTCAGGCAGAAAACACGACCGGTATCACTTATAACAGATTCGAGCAGCTGGTATTACAAAACCCCGAAGTTTTGTGGTACGTCCGCGACAAACTCGAAGTCCTACGTGGCTCCATGCGAGAAAGCAGTCTCGAGATTCCGTAGAGTGGGTGCAACACGTATGTAAAGTAAATGTACACAGGGTTGAACGAAACGCCTTCTCATGAAAAGCCACAGTCGACCCTTCATTATTCACTTGAGCATCGGGATGGATCACGCCGAGCTCTACGCTATCCGTCGCAGTGAACATGGCGATCAGAACGGGGTGCTCGAGCTGGATTCGCCCACTAAAGAGGCTCGTCGGTCGTATTTCGGTCGCGCGCTGTTGGGCGCCGTCATCGAGACGTCGTTTCTGGCACTCACAGCAACAGATCCGACGAGACCCGAACGTGTTTTAGGCTTTGCCGCCTTCGACAGCTCTCCACCGGGGGAATTAAACGCTGCAGCGTGTTATTCGGCATTCCTCGAGCACAAATTCGAGCTGCCACAGGTACGTTCTCCATTAAAACCAACCACACTTCTCATGCTAATATGTATACTACATAGGCTTCATCGTTCCTGTTTTTGACGTACTTTGCCCAACGTCAAGCGACTGTAGGGGCTGCCACTCGACCGCCAGTACTCAAGCATTTGTTGCACGCAATGTTTGCCACGTTGGTGAATAAGCGAAGTGTGTTGCTCGTTCTACCTGAAGACGTCAACGTCACAGAGACCGAACCAGCGTTAGCCAAGTTCTTCGAACGGGTGGCAACTCGATCGACGTCTGTGGAAGTTAAGAATAAGCGACTCGAGCAGCAATTCGCTAAGAACGCCAAGACTTTCAGTAAGTTTACAGTGTACCAAGCCAAGGTGGACGCCTTCTTCCCTTCTGTACATGTGCGTCGTGCCAGAGTCGAAGACCACGACGACTTGCAGCCGATTCTAACAGCTCAAGCTGAGTCTGTAACCTCTGCGTTTGGAGACTACTTTCTAGCCGAACTCATTCACGTCCAGGACGAACACAACGTCTGTCTTATCGCTGAAGCTGCCACTATTGGTCAGGGTCGAGCCGTTGGTCTGTTAGCAATCTCCAACCAGATCGACGTATCCACACTGCAAGATAACTTCGCTTTAAGTGCACTGAATGACCTCGCCAAAGGCAACATCACAGCACTGAACTCTGACAAGATCACTCCTCCTAGACTTGTGATCGCTGGACCACCAGCTGGAGGCAAAGGCACTCAATGTGAACTGCTAGTTGAGGCATTCAACGTGTTACATTTATCGACTGGTGATCTCCTACGTGCTGCTGTGGCGTGTGGCTCTACGTTAGGCGTCCAGGCTCAGCATTTCATGGACTCGGGCCAACTTGTACCAGATGAGTTAATCGTAGACGTCGTTCTAGAGCGATTGGGGCAACCAGACTGCGACAGTCGAGGCTGGTTACTCGATGGGTTCCCACGTACTGCGACTCAAGCTCAAGCGCTGCTAGCTGCAGGCTTCTGTCCGGACGCAGTCATCGCACTGGACGTCCCGGACGACGAGGTGGTTCGACGTATCGCTGGCCGTCGCGTAGACCCAGAGACGGGCAAGACGTACCACCTCAAGTTCAACCCGCCGCCTCAAGACGAAGACGTCTTAGCTCGCCTGATTCAACGCAGCGACGACACGGAGACGACCATTCGCCAACGTCTGGCTACATTCCATAAACATTTAGGCTCTGTTCTAGCTGCCTTTACTGTTCCTGACTCGGAAGCTAAGGTCATTACTGTGAATGGACTCCAGTCGAAACATGCAGTGGCTCAGCTTATCTCTGAACAAACGCGCACCATCAAGACAGCCCAGAAGCTGCGATACTTGATAAATCGCGGGGAGATGACACCACCAAAGCTGGTGATCTCCGGTCCACCTGCAGGTGGCAAAGGCACGCAATGTGAACAGCTTGTCGCGCTACTGAATGTGGTTCATCTGTCCACGGGGGATATGTTACGTCAAGCTATACGCGAGCAATCCCCGCTGGGTATGCAAGCTCAAGGCTTCATGGATGGCGGACAGTTAGTACCGGACGAACTGATTGTCGATGTGGTGCTGGAGCGTATCACTCAACCTGATTGTGAGAGCAGAGGATGGCTACTGGACGGATTCCCTCGCACGGCTACGCAAGCAGAGGCTCTGCTTGCAGCTCGTGGAGGGAAAGCTGCTCCTGATTGCGTGTTGGTGTTGGATGTTCCCGATGAAGAAGTAATCCGTCGTATTGCGGGGCGTCGCGTGGACCCCGAGACTGGCAAAACGTACCACGTCGAGTTCAACCCACCTTCTTTCGAGGTACAGGCGCGTGTTATTCAACGTAGTGATGACACGGAGGAGACGTTACGTACGAGATTAGAGCAATTCCATGCGCATAGCGATGGAGTCTTAGCTGCGTTTGAGGCATATCACGGCGAGAACGGTGCACCGGTACAGATTATCCGTGCGGACGGATTACAGCCCGCGTCGTTGATTGCCAAGGCGTTTGTAGCGCCCATTATTCAACGTGGTGCTGACGTTGAAGCTCGCGTTTTACAACGCACAGGAGCGGAGAATCTCTCCAAGTTGGCACGAGCTGAAGCGCACTCCAACTGCTTCGCTATCACCTTGTTTTGTGTGGGCGACGACGCCTTCGAGCGGTCTTCCTCGGCCGATCTACTGGTAGCTGCGTTCGCTACGTTCCCAACGCGTGACTACTGCTTACTTACACTACCGACACATGCACGAGAGCCCCCTTGTCTCGCTTTCTTCTCGCGAATTACAGCGCGACCAGCCAGTGCCTTCACACATGCTCTGTATGTACTACATCGCGACGCTATCTCCTTCTTCTGTCCTCAAACAAGCGACGGCCGCGGTGTCCTTCAATCTGTCCAGATCGACGTCCAGCGCTTGCTATCAAGTGCCGAAAGCGCAGCATTAACCCCATTAATGGCGGGACTGAACCGGCAAACGCGTCGAGCACTCGATCAAGAGCTTGACGCTGCCAATGAAGAGGCTGAAATCGATCTGGAAGACTCGCCAAGACACACAGCATTTATCGTACGTGCCAACGGACAAGTCGTTGGGTTGGCGGCGCTCGCTCGACAGCCAGAAGTGGCGACTTTGCTGCCTCATCACTTCGATATCGACCGAGTGGCACGCATGGAGTTTCACCGTGCCAAAGATCTGGCATTTGTACGTCATCTGATTCTAAATCCTATATTCGCGTCTTGTTCGCGAGTCATCTTACTTGAGTTGATGAGGCTTTTCCGCAAAACTTGCCTCATTTACCAAGTCCCGACGGGTCTTGGAACCAGCACGAGCAACTTAACGTCGACAACGTTCAGTGCTGCGCTCGAGGAGTTCGTGCTTGCTCCTCCACGACGTGGTGCGCATACAAATACAAGGAAAACACTACTCCCTGCCACAAAAGACACTGAGGAAGTGAGTGACGACGTCAAGGATGAACGAGAGCGCGTACGTAGAGCGGCAGTTTGTGCTGCGTTTGCGCTGTTCGTGCTGCCCAAACGCTTGCTGTCTGAACCGAAGATGACTGTCAACCAGCGCGTCGTGTTTGTAGGCGCTTCAGACGCAGCATTGAGCTGCTTAGCTCGCCTTCTAGCGACTCCGTATCTGTATTTCTCCAACTTAACGCTCATCTCTCCGCATGGTTTGACCGTGGCAACAATGGATGAAAGTGATGACGATACCCTGACTCCCCGAGCTTCGGATTTTGCCAAGAAGAGCTTGTTTACAGCTATAGAGTTGGAGCAATTCAGTCTGCGCACTCATGTACGAGTGATTGAGAGTCGAATGGTGCGTCTAGATCGCGAAACTCGAGCTGTGATTCTCCAAGATGGCTCGTGTATTCCATACGACTACCTCGCGCTTACTACGGGGCTTCAAGACGGCACATGTACGTCACTCAAGAAGCCACCACGATTCATAGACGAAGGCTTTGGTGACGGTACCACAACGGCTGCAATGTATTCTCCTCCAGTTATCCCGAAACAAATGATGATATTGGGAGACGTACCAACAGCTCAAAAACTCCACACTGTATTAAGCACGAAAGAGGCAACGACTGGAGGCTCCATTGTGGTGTATGGTAGTTCATTGCTGGCGCTTCAAGTGATCCAGGCTTTGCTTATTCGAGGGATTAATGGCAGTCGTATTCATCATGTTTCTTCATCACGAGACAACGGAAGTGGTGTCTTTGAGGATATTGTGGTCCGGTCAGAGATGGACAAACAGTATGCTAACAGTGGAGTCACACTTCATACAGCTACCAAGATTGTTGCTATCGAAACGAAATCTGGAAACGATGACGAACTAGAAGGTGTCCGCGTCTTGGCTTTAGAAGGATCTAAAAATCCAGGCGATGATTCTATTGCTGATGGAGAGTTGATACCGTGCTCGTGGCTGCTTTGTTGCCAGCATAATGACTCAGACGCCGACGTCTTTCGTGCTATAAACGAAAGTGGTCTTGTATACGACGGCCGTTTGGTTGTGGATGGACATATGCGCACAACCGACGCACACGTGCTGGGTGCTGGACCGTTATGCCGTTTTTCGAGACGATTTATGTCAGCCAAACTACACGAACACTACAGCAGCCGCGAAGGTGGCGAGTTACTCGCGAAATCGCTGCTTCAGTTGCTTGATCCAATGGCTACTCAGGAGCCTTCAGAAGTGCATCCGTTACCTACACAACCGTCGAAAACGTGGATGGTTCCACCTCCAGACATGGAACTTCCTGTGGTTCGAAGTGCTGTGGTACTCGGTGGCAAATTCTACGTACAGATAAGCATCCCAACTCTTACTAACACCTTGGCACTACAATCGCTGCCCACAAATACCGCGTCGCGAACGACAGACGTAAATCTCATTGATACGGACACGCACGCCCCTTCTCGCCCTACTAGCGGAGCCACCAAACCGTCTCGGTACACGTGTCTACTCTTTGATGACGTAGGAGTACTGAATCGACTAGAATACTTGGGAGACGTCCCTGTACCCGTCCGCGATCTACAGAACCTTGTGGGATTGCATGAAGCGTATCTAAACAGTGCACTGGCTTCGTATTCGGCCGGTAAAGTGCACGACTGGGTCTCGTTCTTCGCAGACCCGTGGGCCAATGCGTTGTACCACGACCGCTTTCCAGCTTTCCGTACTAAACTGCGTACGCTCTTGGCCAAGGACGACGGCGTCCGCGCTATTGCAGACGATGCAGTAGCGTTTATGAGAGAGACTGGAGATACGAAGGGGGCGATGGCATTGGCGCAGGAGCGTGTAGGACGTGGTGGTAGCTCTCTGGAGCCGTCCACTCGTAGGTTGGTGGAGAGTCAAGTCCTTGAGTTCCTGGGCAACAATCGAGACGTCCTCAACATGTTTCTATTGCCGAAAGGCGGAGCTCCAACGCGACCAGGCAGCAAGTGAGACAGACAAGTTGTAGTTGCAAGGAGACGGAATGCAATCGGTCAACTAACTGCATACGAATGGGTGGAGCGTCATACGTTGGGCGTGTCGTCAACTCAAAGATCAACTTAAGGTGGGTACTGTACGTTACTTGCAATGCAACGACAGAGTGTCCTTTCGGCGACGAATCGAAGATGAGATTTCAGATCATTTAATTACAGAGACGAGACAATCTTTTGATCCAATTAAATAGGATTTTTTTTTTCAAGTTAAAGCTGGTTCTTATGTCAAAGTCGCTTTTTATTCAGATTTACATGTTATGTTTTAGTGCGTCCAAATAGTGCTTGACTGTCAATTTCTTCACGTATGACGCTTCGTTCGTTGATGTATCGTGAACGTTGCGTGATGTTGAAGTTTTGGTCAACTGAGAACAGTATTTTTCAAGGATCGCTTCTCGACAGGACGAAGTTGACTGCTGGCACTGGATTAAAGCACTGGTACATTGAAGTGTGCACAAGCCTCGCCAGGGCACACGACAGAGAAGGAGTCATTGGTCGATGTAGCATTCAATTTTATAAAGTCAAAAGCGAACGATCGTCGTACAGCTAGATTTCAGTGTTGTGCTTTTACGTAAAAATCGAATCAATACATTCAGCATCTTAAAGCATCGGGTGTATGATTTTTGCAAGCCCAAGAAGAGCAGGGATAATGAAAGGTACTGAGGTTCACGTAGCTAGACTAGGGTATGTGGGAATTATGCGGCAACTTGCAAACGACGACATGGTGGGAATTCATGAGCCTCCAAATTGGAGGTATGTCGGCCATCTCTCTTGCATCTGTCCAGATAAATCGAGGTCCATCCTACCATTGAGCGTCGCCCATTGACTTCAAATGAGCCGCCAAATCACTTTCACAGATAATAAATCCGACCTCGCACGCTACACACACGGAAGATTCGGGGAACCCTGCAATGAGCTGTCGGGACAAACTCAACCCCTAAAAGTTACTAACAAATTCCAAATCAATTTCTACAGTAGCTTTTCTAAAACTCCTGACGTCTGTTCAGTCACTCCGCAATCCAAAGCTCACGTCTTTTGGTGACCATCACTCCGTGCCCGCATTCCCGCACCTTGTGATGCTGCTCAAGATCATCCGCGCCGAGGCGCTGGCGTCCGCCGACCTGAACGGCAAGAGCGACCCGTTCGTGCGTGTCTTCTACGACGGCAAGGAAGTCGGCGCGTCACACCGCGTCAAGCGGTCGCTCAACCCGCGCTGGGACTTTCAAGTGACCATCACTCTGGCACACGCTGGGCCTTTGGACGTAGTTCTCGAGGTTCTGGACAAGGACGAACTGTCCCAGAACGATCTACTTGGCTCTCTACGTGTGCTTTTCCCAGAGTGGCGTCAGCTCGTGGACGAGTACCAAAAACGTAAGCAGAGGAAGGAAATACCTCCTACAAACCACAGAGGCTCCAAGTGCGTGGATGTACGGCAACTAGGTGCTCATAATACTGTAGAGGTGAACTCTAACGGCAATGGAAGCGACAGTAAACAGCTCCAGACGGGGAATTCGTCCCATGCGACCGATTTCCAGCGAAGATCGCGGTCATTAAACTCCAGTGGAGGGTATCTCCAAGCAGAGTCGAAAGGTCGCGCCTCTGTGGCAGCTGGAGAGCTCTCAGTCGAGCAGGTGAACGATGCGATGGATATTAAACCTGTGTTTATATGGTGCCGACTGGTCAAGGGCTCAGCAGCGCAAGGGCGCATTCTCTGCTGTGTACAGTACGAGGAGAGAGACCTAAAGTACCTGGTAAACCACCCGTACGGTACCAGTATCCAGGAGGTTTTCCTGCCACAGAATCCGCGGTTTGAACACGCTTATTGTCATTTACCAAGGAGCTGGCATCCGGATGTTGCCGTTAGACAGGACGAACTGACGGCTATGCATCAAGGAACCCCCAAGGATTGTCTTTTCCCGTGGCATGAGAAGCTTCTGCACATGGTGGAGGAAGTGACAGTTACGTTCCACGTCAACGAGTCGAATCAGGGCGTGCTGGCCACACTAGTGCTGACTAATTATCGTATTTGGTTCGTGCCTTATCGACGTGTACGAGGCTTGCTGCATGAAGATGTACATACACTACCGGTGAGTAAGATCCTCAAGGCGTCGATTCAACAGCAGAAACGCAGCAATAACAACGTCATCACAGTGTTGATCTTGGATAACATGGACGCTGGACACTACCACGTGACGTTGTCCCCAATCTCCAGACTACGCGATTCGGTCCGGGATTTCTCGCGTGAAGCGGAGCTGAAACGTGTCAAGACTCTGCATAATATTGTGCGGGAGATTGAGTGGCTACGTATTGAAAACAGCTTTTGCTCTCCGACTGACAGGAATCACACGGTGGCTACTGCAGATGAGATGCAACTTGAGGACGATCTACTTCATTACACGCCCAAGCACAGCAGCTCGTCGATGCCGCCACCAATGGCTCGCGCTCTTACGCAGAACTACAGCAAGTATCAGAAACATACATTTACGAAGGAAAGTATTGGAAGTTTGACGCTGAACGGCAGTGGAGGACCCATGGAACGACCCAAGTTCAGGCACCAACAAAGCGAATCTGCTGTGTATCCCCCACTGACGCAGACGATGTCAGTGAGGAAGCCACCGCAGCAGTTCCAGCTTGCAGCGAGACGGCGGGTTCGATACGATCCAGAAGCGGAGTTTGCTCGACAAGGTGCTTTGGAGCATCCTCGTTGGCGGAGGTGTGAGCTGAACGAGCAGTACCAGCTGTGTCCTTCGTATCCGGCATTCCTTATGGTGCCAGAGTGTCTAAATGACGAGATTATCACAGCTGCTGCAGGCTTCCGCAGCAAGAGTCGTTTCCCTGCGCTCACGTGGATCCACCCTCGAACTGGAGCTCCACTTTGTCGCAGTAGCCAACCGAATACGGGTGTATTACGCAGCACGAACTCAGAAGACAAGAAACTGATCTGGGCTATACGAGACGCTGCCATTCCAGCTGACCAGGCTGCAAAGTCCAAGCGCACTGTGCCCAAGAAGAACAGCCTCGTGCACATTGTTGACGCACGGCCAGAGATAAATGCAAAGAGTAACGCTCTTGCTGGCAAAGGACATGAGTCGGTGAAGCAGTATGATCGCGACGGAGTGTCTACCGCTGCCATCACGTTCATGGGCATTGATAACATCCATGTAGTACGCAACTCGCTTGCTGGTTTGGCACAGGCCTTGTATGAAGTGGAGGACTCGAACTTCTTCGGAGCTGTGCAAAAGAGTCGCTGGTTGGAGCATATCTGCAGTATTCTACAAGGTGCAAGTGAGGTAGCCACGCATCTCGAACGTGGTGATGCTGTCTTGGTGCATTGCAGTGACGGATGGGATCGCACAGCTCAGCTCTCCGCGCTGGCGCAGATTATGCTGGACCCATACTATCGTACTCTTGAAGGTTTCGCTTTGCTGATCGAGAAAGATTGGTGCTCATTTGGCCACAACTTCCAGAAGCGCTGTTCGCATCCCACATCTGACCAGACGTCGCCGATCTTCCTGCAGTTTATTGATGCAGTGTACCAACTCACGCTCCAGTTCCCAACGCATTTCCAATTCAACGAGTTGTTGCTGTCATCTGTGGCGGAAGCGGTGTACTCGTCGTGGTATGGGACCTTCCAGAAGAACTCTGAGAACGAGCGACGTCTCTTCTTGTCAACTGTCCCAAGTGTCAGTGTGTGGGATGTCATTCGGGCTACTACAGATCAATTTCTCAATCCTTTGTTTGCTGGTGGGGAGATACATGGGTCTGGCGGATCGAACATGGAGCCGATGCTGCCTGTGTGTCGTGTGCGTGTCATGCAGCTGTGGGTCAGTCAATACCAAAAGGCCATTGGACACATGCGTCTACAGCAGCGAGAGTTTGAAATGCTGCAGCTTATTCGACAACAGGAAGCAGATCTCTCACGTCTGTACGCGGCGTTATCCAGCGACCAACAGCTTGAGCTGCGTTCAAGTCAGTTGCGGTCTGATATTGCCAAGCTATCACGCAGCATGAACCTGAAATACCCCGATGAGCCAGGAACGCCATCGAGAGACTTGGAGAGGAAGAGAATGGCGTCAAGTTCTACTGGGGATACGCTGCGTAACTCGGGCAAACGACCGACGGCGGCGTCCCTGGACTTCCATGATCTTGCCAGCATTGTAGCGATGGGGACTGCAGGTGCTACTGCAAATGCGGCAGCTTCTCCTCCACGTGAACACATGACGTTGGCGCAGATGCTACAGCGTGCGAACCTCGAGGCCAGTTCTGGTCCTCCGCCACCACCGTCGCACAATTTACCGAATCCTCGACGACGCAAGTCGCTAACAAGTCGATCACGAAGCAACAGTCTCAAGAACACGATAATTAACGTGGTAGCGCAGATGAAAGGAGGCTCTCACGACAAGGAGGCCGATGAGCCAGAGGATGTGGGCTCAACTACACTACCCAACCCAGTACGTGTAAGTGAAGGACGACGAAACCTGCGCTTGAGCTCGCCATCCCGTCGAGATGACCTGAAACGTGATCTTCGCTATCTCGAGTCGCAGCTGTCGAAACTCAACCATCAAGTTGCTATCAAGGAGGACGCAGCGAAGCAGACAATGCGCAGATTCCGTTGCTACAACTACAACCTCCCGGAGACAGCACTACGTAACGAGAACGACACGCTCTCCCCCGGTAGCGGTAAGAAGGTTCGTCTGGGTGGTTCTAACGGCAGCAAACCGTATCCTTCACCTAGGACTTTATCTCCACCGTCGTCGTCTTCGTCGCCTGGATCAGGTACCGCATCTGCTTCGGCCAGAGAGCTCTGTGAGTCCAGCTCGATGGATGGAGATCCTCGAAACTTCACACCGGGAAGCTCCCCGTTATTGGGCACAGACAAGGTAATCTCTGGAGGCAATTATCTCAACTCTCAGCCTGTATGGGAACGTGACGAAGACGCGCCGTGCTGCAAACGCTGCAAGAAGAAATTTAAGACACTGCTGCGAAATCGACACCACTGTCGCTGTTGCGGGTACGTTTTCTGCGGTCGTTGCACGAGTCACCGCATGAGTCTCCCCGATTTTGGCTACTACGACGTCGTACGTGTGTGCAAAGTGTGCTACACTTCAGGCGAAGACGGATAAGCATAGAACGAGACGAAGAAGCAAGACGATACAAGCTGTACGGTAAGCATTGTGAAAAAATATACTCAATCGATACAAGGGGGTGACTGGCTAGAGGAAATCGAGTCTTCTGATCTGTCAGAAGGACGCGTTGCTAGGATACGTCGTCTGTTTGCAGAGTCATAATAAGCAGTTCGAGGCGTGAGTGCAGGAGCAAGACTTGTCGTCTCGAGAGAGAGATCGAAGGAGCGTGTATGTCTACAAGAGCCATCGGCCTTTGATAATCGAAGTCTGGCTAGACGGGTTGGAACCGTTGTTGTGGCAGGAGCTGGCATGACGCCAAACGTAGCAGCTAACGCTCTTTTGGCTTGCATTTTTTCGAGATGCACTGAGTACGGCGTCATCTTTTCGAAGAGTGCTGGAAACGCGCCATAATACTTCACGATGGAGATGATGTCAGTTTTGGCATCTTTGACTATGAAATGATCTAATCGACGTACTTTGCCGGGGAAGTACGAGCCAGGACCGCGGCTGGAGGCTTCATTATCTTGAGAAGACTCGGAGAATCTCGCCACATTTGACTTTAACGCGACGACAGCGTTCCCTTTCTTTTCAACTTGAGAGCTGACGTCAGTTGCCTCCTGTGGGTCGTAGAACCTTTGCACTGTAGCTGTTGGTGTCGGATTTACATCTCGCTCAGTTCGATATAGTGACCGTGACTTATACCGCCGAGCGTTGCCGGCTAAACTGTTCCATTCTTCATTAAAAAGGGCCCCTGGACCTCGTGCCGCTGCGAGATCTACTAGCAATAGACAGCACGGAGATCACGGTTTGGTACTATGTTGTTCACTCTGGTATCGTACCATCACGTCGGTGAGTAAAGACTGTGTTGCGGAACGGTTTATACTGATGTTGTGCGTTAGGCTCGCGGCATGTGCGGAGCTCCATTGGTAGCAGCATTCGCACGCTGGTATTTGCATATATTTCTGGGATACGATTCACCAATAAGAACGAGCAAAGATAAAGATATTTCTAATTCATTTTTTTTGGGACTGACGCTCAAAAAAGATTATTCTAGTGACCGTGACACAGCCTCTTTATTATTATTGTTGGTTATCACCGTCAGAATCACCTGCACTTCAAATAGCATGTCTACAAACGCAGCACAATATATTTAGTTTAGCGTCATGCTCGATATCACGGGCCGTTTCTAAGCCACTATGAGCCTTAGCTCACATCGACGCAAAAGATAGTAGTGGCCTGTCCAGCTTGCACTAACTACCCGCTTGCACTGCCCGTTCGAGCTTGTAAGTAATTATAGATTGATCACTTCTCATTCCAAGCTCAATGAAATTGAAATTGTAGCATTTTAATGTTCATTTTGTGCTGATTCAGAATTAGTCATTGGATGCTTGAATCTGCCAGTTATGATTAAAAACAGTTGGATACTGCGCCTTGCTGTTGCTGTTAGCGACGGTATTCTTTTATTGATTGTTTTAATAAGATTCCAGGATGATTTGACATACTCTAAGCTTAACGTTTCTGTATGGGGTCTGATTAACCAGCCATAATTTACGCATCCCATGTGGTGTTGCTGTCTATCCGCTCCATTTAAAAGAATATCCTACGCCCTTATTGGCGACACGTCCTCCAGTTTAGTAGTATTCATTTTTGCTGTCTAAACAACGTTTAGAAAACCAAGACCAAGTTCAATTTGCTTACAGTAGTAGCTGTTACCAGCACAGATGAGTTACTTTTGCTCCATCTGAGATTATCTATCGCTATGGCTCAAGTGACAACGTTGTAACACAGCGCTATTCTTACGGCCAGCTTTTACGTCTAGCTTCTGTTGTACTACGATTTGGCAGCTACCATATAGAAACCCACTCATCCTGAGTCGCGGTAGCCTTTTTACAGCACAACGATCATGGATATTTTTTTAGTCGATGATTGTCATCGTAGCTTGCGGGTGCATACACCGACGGGCAGAACGCAACTACCGCCAAACGTCAGCGTAAAGCGGGTGCGGTTCATAGCGGCCATTTGCAAATCCACCTAATTAGCCAATCAAATTAGTTAAAAATCGTCACATTGCACAGCTGAGCTGCAGTGGTTATCCTGCACCAGTCACTTGGTAAAATGGAGGTGGTAGCTGACCCCACCCCGGAGTCCGAGTCGGACCACCGGTCGGAGCCCCCACCTAAGCCCCTGTCGCCACCAGAAATCATGGCGATTGCAGACCTTCTTAATGAGGTGTATCAGAGCCCAAGCAGCGTCGGATGTATTTTACAATGAAGAAGAAACGGCATGTTCTTATTGTAGCACAGGGTTTAGCTCAGCGCGAGACTGCCATGTCTCATAAAATCCCGCGATGTACTTTAACGTCATGGAGGAAGAGCGAAGACGAGATTTTTGCGTTTCGAGGCAGCGAGAAGACCTTGTCACAGTCACCTGGTCATCGTGAGATAATACCGTTTAGCGCTATTCTTGTCACGTTTATGAAGGAAACACGTTGCGAGTCCCTGCCGCTTACTGCATCTATAATGGCCACACACATTCGGGAGGAGCACTCAAAGTTGTTGGAGGACTATTCGGAGGGCAAGAATACTACGTATTAGTTCCCACAAAGGTTGCTACAACGCTTTTCGTATCGGGATGACTTCGTGCAGCGCAGACCGCACAGTTTCATTTGTACCGGAATGGCACAGATAATTTGTATGGAATTAATCGAGCTTGATCATTTTGATAATTTATGTATAGGTAAAACTGGAGGACTTGGTAGATGTACAAGACAATTTGGCTGAGCTTTTCAAGTCTAAGTACAATAGCTTTGCTGCAAGAGAAGTTTTTAGCTGTGACGAAACTGCGATTTACTTTTACGCATCGCCGGGCAAGATACTATCCGAAAGGGGTCAGTCGTCATCTATACCAGCTCATCAAAAACATTCTGCTCGATTGACGGCTGTATGCAATATCTACGCGGATGGCGTGAAGCTTCAACTGCTCTATATCGTGGAGAGCAAATCGGCATCATGGAGAGAGAAGAGTTGCCTACATACCCCGACAGAACATATTTAATCTATTTTATTATTTAAATGTGCTGGTTATTCACTAGCTGACATGAGCTACGGTAATGGTTGTTAGGACATGAGTATGTTGTTCAGACTAAAGCCTGGATGGATGCCCGCGTATGGAAGTGTTACCTACGCTCACTACTGCAGCAGCACGCTACACGCTCTTCTTAACTACTCATAGATAACTCAGAGTGTATGTCTCGGGCGAGTCTGAGGCAATTGTGTCCGACGAGTGTAACGGGCCAGGTATTTACTCCGTTACTTGCTTACACTATAGTGTTGAGAAAGCTCGCAATAGGACGACTGAGTCTTAGGTTTAAGGAAAAATCAACTCTGACTTTATTTTAGGACCAAGGCCACAGCCCTGGTCACTCAAATACACGTCATAGTCCAATTGGCTAGTAATGGGTCTGGCTCCCAATATATCAGCCAATGGCATGACAGCATTCAGCACACGACTAGTCGTGAGCTGATGCACCTACTTATGTAAAGAAATATACCTACTTATGTAATGGAGGGGCCCATTACAACGAGCTTATGTCTGTGCTCCATCCATTACCGGAAATTGCAACCTCATTTACCAGCCCTATAGATGTTGGTATCGTGGGGCCTTTGAAAGCAACGCTCAAGGCTATGTGGCTGTTAGAGAATGCTACAGCAACGACTGCTAAGGAAAAACGTCTAGCTACGATAAAGCGTGCCATAACAGCTTGGGAATCTATTGAAGCTGCCACCGTCACGAGTGCATTTAACAAAGCACTTAAAACCAACTTTAAGTGCTAAATACAGCTGCTTCCCTAACTTTGCCAGATACTTAAGGTAATTCGTTACTGTAGAAAAAGGATAAGGCCATCTGACCGCTCTTGTACCAGTGGGAAAGTGGCAGCTGCATTCTGTCCGTCGGTGTAGCTCGGTCAGAAACGATTGAGTACAAAGTATTGCGTATATTAAAAACATGTCCTCGGAAACGCGCATTCCTACATGTGTCCGCTAAGCACCTTCAAGCGATAGCACTCGAATAAATAAAATACCCGCATTATTAAAAACAAAGTATTACATATTATCAAAATGATCCCGCCTTCGGATAATGGATAGTCTTGTGCCACATGAATTTATTGATGTAGGCTACATAATCCTATTTTACCCAATCGGAGCTGCCTTCGCTCTGTTTGGCAGCCAATGGGAAAACTCAAACATCTGAGCGTTTCGTGTGACGGACGGATGGACACCGAATTAGCCTTGAAAGCTTAGGACTAGCCGGCCGCCGCCACTACGAGGCGGAGTGGCATGGTTTGTTGGTGGCCGCAAATTTTAGTGCCTCTTGGTGTCGCGTGCTTTGTGAGCGTCGTTCATCCCAGTAGGTCTTGGGCTCGTGTACTTCACCACTTACCACTCCGTAGTCTCGTGCTGTGCCGTTTAATATCGTGATTTGGTATGCCTCCGTTACCTCGTACTACAGGCTGGATGGTGTGTTTTTCAATGGACCGTGTGCATCCGTGCTCTTCCTGGCTTCGTGGCTCCCTGCTCACCCGTGGCCCACGCTACTTAGTGGTTATCTGATCTCTCTTTTCGGTTCATGCTCTCTAGCACGGCCTCTTTCGTGACTGCTAACTATTCCCTGTTCTCAAACGTTTACGTGGGTTGCACCGGTTTCGTGGTATATAGTCTTTCGGCCTCCCATCGCCGGTACTCTAGCCGAAGGGAGTTATTCCGTTGTTTAGGGCCTCCACGTAGTCGCGTTGCTCCGTCGCCCTTGTATCATGCTCTCCTGGTGAGGTTCCATCGACCGCGCTATCACGCTATCGTGCAATCGCGGTCTGGTATTGTGCTCGCGTAGTTCATCTGCGTTGTTCGTGCTTTCGTGCTCTACCATGGCATCGTGCTCCACAGTGTGCAATCGTGGGCACCCCAAGCCCCCCCCCCACCACCCGTATATTTCGTGCTCCATGCCATCGTGTTAATTTGTGGTGTCGAGGTTGGTCTGTCGTCCGTGTTTTCGTTAGGTACCATAGTGTCGCGTTCCGCGGATCGAAAAGCTTTAGTTCTACTCCGGCATCGTGCCCCAATGCTCGGTGCTTTCCCGCTTTTGGTCTCCCGCAGGTTCATGTTTGGTCCGTTGACTGTGCTCCATATTCTATCGTAGTGTTATTGGAGAATTGTTTTTGTGCACTCTCACCGTTACGTGTTCTATCGTGGCCTCGAACGTGCGTGCTCTTTCGTAGCCCGTGCTTTTTAGCTGGCTAGGGTGTCAATATTTCAGTTCCTTCCCGTGGTCCGTATGCTTCCGTCGTATTTTTGTCCTTCCAAGTTTTCATGGTAGCGTGCTCCTCCGTGGTTCGTGTTTTTCAGAATCTGTAGATGCCTTCATTGATTTAGTTCTCTTTCATCGTCCACGGCCTTCCGTGCTTCGTGTCGCTCCTTCAATCCCATCGAGTATATAGCCTGTCTCGAGCTTCCTTCGTGTTTCGTGCACTTGTTTAATCACGTGTATTCGCGCTAATTTAATCACAAACACTGCTCCCAGTGCCTCGAATCTGCGCTACGTATCGTGTTGGAAAGTGCGCACATTTTCTTAGGGCGGGGCTTAACCAGTGCCATGCCATTCCATTTTGCCTGACTGTCGTGGCACCCTGGCACTGTTTCGTTAAAAATGATGTTATGCGAATTCGTGCCATACAGTAATATTTAGCTGAAAAACTCGGGAGGGTTACGCCACTAACTACAGCATGCACTTCGGCAGAAGTATCGTGGACTACTCGTGAGGCCATCCCTTCGACTTTGTGTACTGTTGTAGACGCCGAATCTTCAGTGCAGTCGCTGCTTGTGGTGTCAGCAGCTTCGGCCCATCTAGGTCATGGAACAAGCGCCTGGGCTTGAGCACGTTACGGCAGTAAACCGACTTAAACGATCACAGCAAGCTTGTGCATTTATACCGTATCGCTGATAGTTACCAGAGAGGAACGATCTCACCCTAAAAACCTCCTTTCTCTGTCGGACTCGAATAGGGCAGAGCCACCCATCGACGGCGCCACCACAAATGGCATTGGCCAGTTGAGCAAGGGTACATGTGCCAAGGAACTATTAAACTATTGCACAGCTTTGTGATCACGCTCGCAGCTTAATATGCTTTGCGAAACACCCTGCTGTGCGACTGCATGCCAGCAACGATCGTCTATTTTGTCCAATCAGATTATTTATCGGCCCTAATGAAAAATTCGTTGTGGTACCGTCGTGATAAACATTCGTGTCGTAGTTGACGTAGAATCACAGTATCTTTGACCTTGGCGACTTCACGACTTCGCTCCCTTAGGGTAAAGAGACCTGTGAGCTACTGCTCACTGAGAGTTTGTATACTCTCGGAAGCCAACGTCCTCTAGCGCAAGGTGCTGTGTGACCCTGTTACATCACGAAATGCCAGTGTATCGCTGGACTCGATGAACCAGAGTCAGATAGTATGCTTACCTGACGCTCATTTTTAAAAAAGGACTAGGTACCAGGGCTCCCGATTATGGCAGTTTTATTTATCGGGAACCCTCCCTTAGCATAAAAATTAGCATTGGCCGACTAGTGCCAAAGCATACCTTATGGCATGTCCAGTGACCAAACAATAATAAGAGCATAATGTAGAGCGACTCAACATCATTTTTGTTTAAAAAATTACATATCCTGTCGAAATCACACCGTTTTCTTGCAGTAACAACCAGGGCCGATCATGATATTTATATGAATGGAAAGGCAAAGATGCTCATTAATAATGTATCGGCATCTTAGAAAACGACTTCATACATAACGCCATATCTGTCAGTGATAAATATATGATGGTGCTCAGCTCTACTCGTATTGATTAGCAAGCTGCAAGTTAGAGTAGTTGATCTACAGGATAAACTTCCCAAAAACGGGAGTTTTCTCGCAGGAAAATAATCATTTCCAGCGTAATGGGCTGCTAGCCATTACACTCTTGCCTAAATGTTGTGTGGGCAACACTGAAGAACCGTCCCACCTTGTTCGAGGTGGCCAGAATGCTGCTAACGAGGCTGTATCGGGCTTCTTTTGCTTCAAGCCGGCGGTGATTTTCAAGCCGCTGCACAAAAGACTCATTATCGGTTTCTTCTTCGTGGTTGTCTAGACCCGCCAGGATGAATGGACGAAAAGCCCCACTTCTCTGCTAAGGTGAGGCGGGCTTCACTTTCTTTAAGAGACCGGGCACAGCCCGACTCAGAGTTTGGGCTGTGAGCGATGTTTGCCCGAGGACCTATGTGTATCACTTTGAGTTTGCAAATATTACGAAGCACTAGAAACAAAGCAAACCGTACCAATATAGGTAGCGAACGCAGACTGGACTAAAAAGGCCGTTGGGCAGGAAAGGCGTCCAGTAAGCTCACGTTCTCCCCTTGTAAAGCTTTTGACACCGACTCAAAGTCCTTGAGGTCTGCATAGATCTTCTTAAGTCGGCGATTACACGCCGGAGACAGAAGCAAGCTCAGGAGTTCTTCATCTTCTTAGTCCAAAAACACCAACAGGGCAGCAAAGCGATGCATTATTGCGAAGGGGGATCCCCAACGGGTATCCTGACAAATGATGGCCGAAGTAGAGTGTTAAATCTAGTAAGAACAAAATTACCATATTAGTCGCATTTAAGTAATACGAAATGACATTAGTAGTTTAATTAAAAAACAATAGTAAAATGAAATAGGACTTATCAAAGTTTCGCTGACTTGACATCAGAGCTTGCACAGCAGCCAAATCTTCCTCGTGCTTTGGCAAGTGTTGTTGAACCGCCCGATTTAGTCGGTGACTAGCACATTTGACCAAGGGAGGGCAGTCGTTTCCGCATACAATCTTAAGTAAGAATTGTACATTCTCATAAATTTTGTTTTATAAAATAGTACCTTGGCGTCATAAAATATGATGTAATATTTTGCATGGCTTATAAATAAAGTAATAATATTTATAAAAATGCATTTTTTCGGCGGCCCTGGTAATAACACTAATCGTCCGAAATGAAGAGTGAGCACTCCAGCAACTTGTGGTTCTTAGCGTTTGCAAGTTAATTCTCAATGAAAATGCCGTGGTTTGTCGTGTATAGCATAGTGATGATGGAATCTGTTCATTGTGGGAAAACGGCATTTCAGCAAATAATATATTAATGCATTCGTATCGACGAAGTAAATAAATTTGTGATTTCATAATAAATTATTGACAAGAATCGGGACCCAATTAGTAAAATGCTTATTTCTTAGCGCCTTCCACTGGTTGTCGATCATCCAATTACTTTCCCGGGGAAAGGAGCTGAGTGCTGTTTAAAAAGCTACTCGCTCTCATGCTCTAGACCTCGTCACGTTCTTCAACGCGATCATCAAACGAACGTTCATTGATATTTTCCAGCTCACTGCGGCAGGGTCTACATGTAGAAAAAAATGTGCATGTCGATTTGTAGTTAGTGTTCGTAGTCGAATCGCTCACGCCTCAGTCTGCTATTAGTCCAGCAAACCGTGATATTTAAAAGATTGGTGTCAGTCTAGTGAAACATGTAGTTTTCCGGATCCAATCCACATTATATTTTTGCTTTTTTTAGTGTTTTATCACAACTCGTAGGTTCTTCCGTGCTTAATCCTCTACAGGGGATAGCAAAACTCAAGGGCGATGGATCGTTGGGTCGAGCTGTAATCCTCTCTCTTGAATACTGAGCGTAAAATGCACGCCGAGGTGCGTCCGAGTCATTGCTCGACGAACAATGCCACACACTTGACAAGAAGAAGAGCACGTCTCCCGCCTTGACTGTCACTGGCTCACTAGCATGACACGCTAAGTTGTCGACACTGACGCCGTGTTCTTTCAACGACACGAATTGTAGTGCTCCATTCACTTCAGTCACATCGTCCAAGGCACACCAGGCCGACACATAGGGAGCAATTTTGTCTCGATGCACACACATAGCGAGCTGCTCGTCGTCGTCTCGATGCCAGCGAAACTCCACGTTACTCCTCGGAGGCTTCACCACGTAGTGCTCGTTGAAGAAAAACATGTTGTACCCTGTCTCAGACTTTTCATAACGTGCCATCAGCTGTCCAGCGATTCCTGGGAGCTTCGTAAACAGTATCGATGCGAATATCTCCATGTCGATAAATTTGCTCTTTAACTGTTTGGTGCGAGCTTGGAGGTAGTATTTGGAGTTTACTCGGGCCAGGTCGGAGTCGCGGATCTACACATGTACAATTTAATTACCTGGTTTTAGTGATAATTGGTTTAATAAAAGGTCGTTGTAGTTTAATGCAAAATGTACCGGACACTGCGCCATGCCGTCTAGAACGCAACCCAGAGCGGCGATAGACTCGGCGGATTCACGAGCGTAGAGCGCGCTACTCTCGGACTGAAGCACACGCAGTTCTAAGAGTGACAGAGGGTTTGGGACGCAGACCCAGCCGCGAGTGGCAAAGGTGCATTGGGAGGAGATGTGGGTCTCTGGAGGCGGAGCGGGTGGCGAATGAGAACGAGTGCGCTTGCTCGTCATTTGTGAAACAGTGGCGTACATATGTACAAGTATGAGGGGTTTGATATGTGCCACTAAAACGTAATATCAAACGAAGAGAGTATTTATTCGACTTTCAAATTGTAAGCCTGTTGTTGAAGTTGTACCAAGATTGTTAAGTTTCTGATAATAAGGCTTGCCACTACAAAGCTCTACTCATGGTATCGAATTGAAAAGTACATTTTTTCTTTTTCACGATCGCGGTTGTCTCATTTTTTTTTCTACATGCTCATACAAATGTTTGAAGGATTTAAAAAGTGCCACTTAAACGTGTGCTCAAATGAAGAGAATGTTTATTTGACTATCAAACTGTAAAATTGTGACACCAAGGTAGTCAAGCATGGTTCGCTCTCTGATACATGTAATAAGGCTCGCAGCTACAAAGCTCTACTCATAGTTTCAAATTGAAAAGTACACTTTTTCTTCTCCACGATCGCGGTTGTATCGTTATTTTTTTCTACTTGTTTTTTTTACAAGGTCGCTAAACGTGCCGTGTGGTTGCAAACCGCTATTAATAGTTGGTCGTGTACCGATCTACGACCGAGATTAAATATAAATCGAGATTGCCGACCGTTCAGTGCTTCCCCTGTGCCAACTGCTGCCTCTGTCATCACAATCGTGCTGTTGTTGGCTGTACCAGCGCCGCTAGCCACATGATTCCGCTACCGATACTAACGCAGGCTTTAATTTTAAGCACCGGATGTGTTGTCATCTTCACGTAAGCGCGAAATGCAGCGCGCGTTTCATTTCAATCTCCTGAAATAGCATCGAGGGTGCTAGTTTTTGCATTTTAATAGTTAGTGAGCAGTAGGCTCAAACTGTTAAGTGTGTTTTAGCCTAAAACTTTTAGGGTGTGCGGGAGGGATCAAAGTGATCCACGGACGGTGTACCGGCTCACAATAATCAAAATGAAGGCAAAGAGACTAAAGAACGTGTACAGTGTACCGGCTCACAATAATAGTGCTCAACAGAGCCAAGATCATGGACAACACTTACAACAGGACATGCGTGTTTCAAAGGGGAATGTTACTGTAAATTCTTTCATCGGGCGACATTAGACATGTTTATCCTGAGAGGATTGAAAAAGGATGGATTGTTGCGACCATATCTGTGATGCCCGATCGAAAACTAGGAGCAGCTGTGAGCCACGGCAAGCTGCCGCTAGTAAAAAGCTAACGACGAGAGTCTAACGACGTGTTTATTCCTTGCTGGAATTTCCTGGGTCGATCTTGCAGCTGCGTTTACAAAGCGTAATCGATTTCGCAACAATACAAAGGTGGGTCTTTTGAAGCATAATTCTTAAAGAATTCACCCAGTGAATTAAATGATGACCTCCAAATCACTGGATAAAGATTAAAATGAGCCTCGAATGGCGAAATACCGCCACTTGGTGCACGCTGATTGGCTGCATGATGTGTGGCCCTTGCACCCCCCTTCTCACGACCTCTGAGCTAAGGTAAGCGCTGGTCCTGCAGAGCATTGGCAATGCGTTCGGTAGTGCACACCTCAGTAGATATTACTAAAACTATATGACGTTACACGTATTTCGCAGATTGAGACTCCATGGTATCGCGCTCAAATCGAGCTCTGATTGGCTCGATTCGAATCCTAAATTAACGAATCCTAAATTAATCAGCTGAGCCAGTCCGCAGAAATTAATACCGACGCATCCAACGATTGTAGCCCTAACCCTTTTGCACGGTGGGTTTTTTTTAAATGAGTCGAAGGTTCACAAACCATTTACTTAAGTATGTAGGGCTTACACGTGGTCAACAACGTCAATCACATGACACCTTTATCCCACTTCCCTAAATTTAACCCACACTACATGTAAAAGAATGGTTTGAGAAGGAGCCAAACTTGCGCCAACGGCTGACTTATCAATAGAACGTCTGCGATGCTACAGAACTGGCCGAAAAAATCCGTAAAAATGATGTCGTCGGTCTTTCTCTGCGAAACGGCCCAGGATTAGTCGTGGCTGAAGGATTAAAATGATTTTTCCAGGTGTCGATAGGCCTTGCGAGTTCGTCGTTGTTCTAGCCTGCTCGTCGAGTGCGGGCTGCATCGGACTATTATCCATGGAGAGCAGAAAGCACCATGCTGTTGCACTTGTATTCACACTAAGGTCCCAATGTGCAGTACTGTATAATAAAAAGTCTCGTGTGTGTTTTGATTAAACCAAGAATAGGGTTGCAACCCTTTCCCGCTCGAGCCCTCGTCTCAACAGCGTTGTCGCTTGCTGGCTCCCGCCTCACACGGAGGGGTGAAACCCTTACAAACCACTTAGCAATTCTAAGCCATTATCTACCACCAACATCATCTCCTCCGTCCCCGACGCATTCACCCTGGTTTCCAGTCATTCTGCAATCCGCATTCCCAAGCTCAAGCGACAACATTTCTTACAGAGTATCACAGAATGATGATGATGCACGGAACTACACCGCTGTACACGCAGGCGCCAGTGAAGGCCCCACAGAGCGAGACGATCTCCAATTCTATCGGTCTAGGCGACGACCGCTCCTCGTCCATCGTGCTGCCGCGCGGTCACGACCTGGTCAAGCACCTGGAGCGTCTCATCCCAGCCGCACCACAGCCGCAGCAGCTACAGCCACTAGTCTACGCGCGCCAGCCTAAGATCCAGGAGTCCACTGCTTGTTTCGACGCTGTACGCGCACTGTCGTTGATGCCCTACCAGCAGCCACAGCCTCAGGCTATCTCGTGCATGTCCCAGTACATCCACGCTAATTCTCGCTACGAGTCGTCCTCTGCCTCTACTCTACCGGACTCGCCACTGTACAGCTCGGACAACTCTAGCAATGGCGGCGTCCGTGCCTATAACCACACGGAAGAGTTTTTGAACCGCACGGAGCCGCGCGCTACCTGTACGCGCCGTCGTCGCGGCTCAAGCGGTAGCAGCAGCAAGCGCTGCCACGTCATGGGATGCGACAAGATCTCAGTGAGCCGGGGCCTGTGTCGCGGTCACGGCGGCGGTCGCCGTTGCCAACACGCAGAGTGCAACAAGGGTGCCCAGAGCCGCAGCGACTTCTGCTGGGCGCACGGCGGCGGCCAGCGCTGCGAGGTCAAGGGCTGCATGCGTAGCCGTAAGTCCAAGCGCTTCTGCGTGGCCCACCTGAACTGGGACAGTAACGCGCCGGCGTCTCCTGCTCCGACGCGCCCCCTGTACGAGGCGATTCCTCGTCAGATGGAGCTGCCGATGCCGGCAATGCCCAAGAACGTGTCTCCTGTCAGCCCGGTGTCTGCGTCGAACTCTCCTCGACTCCCCAGTCTGCTGCAGGCGCTGCGCAACACGCAGTCGTCCATGGCAGTGCAGAGTTAGCAAGAACGAAAATAGCGGTAGTATTTTCATTTTTAAAGTTATAGTAAGACTACGGTCGATTTTTCATTCATCTCGTCCTTTGCTACTACTTGAGTTTTTTTTTTTACTATTTTTTTAAATACGTAGAAGTTTCTTCTGTAGAAAGCGTTTCTAACAAAGAATTTCTAAACAAGTCATCCTGTCCTCTCACCCCAAACGACTCGTTCGTTTAACGAGATCGCATTGGCTTAAAGCCAATGAGGCAAGCATTTTCACAGATTGAGTTGGACAGACGACCTGGTCCAGTCACTGGACTCCAGTGCGCCCCACTTTTACAGGTATTAATACAGTAATACACGTACTGCCGGATACTTGTGGAGTTTTTTCTTCAAATACATGTACTTTCTCTTTGAAAAAACTGTGGTATTAATACCTGCACAGGAAAACTGCTACTTTACTAAGTATAATACATGGTGACAGTCTTCTGTTGCTCGTGTCGTCATTCTGATCAAAGCGTGCCGAATCTTTTGAGATTCTGCGGGATGCTCCCTTGGGGGGAGACCGGGGTGCGTACAAACACCAATTGCGGTGAAAACAAAAGAAGATAGGGTGCCAGCAAAATCAAAACGGCTTCAGCAAACAAATCTCTTCACTTTGGCAGCAAAAGATTTGTGGGCTCCAGCAAAACAGCACTATTGAAAAGATGTGTACGCATCTCACCTTCGAGGTACCGTACTTTTAATAGTATCAAAAACGTGCATATTTTTTTTCAAAAGTAAAACTCCAAGTCACAATATTAATAACTCGACCACATGGACAATAACTCGACCGGTCGAGTAAGCCAGCATCAGCTGCTTGCAGGTTAGCTCGACCGCTTGCACAATAACTCGACCACATGCACAATAGCTCGACCACTTGCACATAGCTCGACCACATGCACAATAACTCGACCGGTCGAGTAAACCAGCATCAGCTGCTTGCAGGTTAACTCGACCACCTGCACAATAACTCGACCGGTCGAGTAAACCAGCATCAGCTGCTTGCAGGTTAGCTCGACCGCTTGCACAATAACTCTACCACATGCACAATAACTCGATCACTTGCACATAGCTCGACCACATGCACAATAGCTCGACCGGTCGAGTAAACCAGCATCAGCTGCTTGCAGGTTAACTCGACCACATGCACAATAACTCGACCGGTCGAGTAAACCAGCATCAGCAGTGTGCATCTCTGCTTGATTCGTTGGAGCGGGCGCAGTCGTGTTACAACCAGTTCTACAGCTGTTCGCCATAAACTGTTTTTACTCCAGGTGACCCCTGGCACGCCGTGCATTCATCTCATTGGCACCTGTGCTTATCCTACTAACACCGAGCGCAAAACCGAAGGATGCCACGCCATTCCTGGGCACTATTGGCGGAACATGCAACGAACGCAGACTTTGTCAAGCTGCGAGCATCGAATTTTTGCTGCTCCGGTGCATACGTAAAGCGTGAGATGGACTGTAAGATATGCAACGCCGACCACGCAATGATTGAGAGACGAGTGAAGTGTATCAGCCCGACATGTGCAAGCAACGAAGATATGAATGGAGGTATGCAGTGAGGCGTGCAGTGGAAGTACTGGGAATGTACATCTAGACACGCGTGTCGTGTCTACTGTAGCGACAAAAAAAAACTTTAGGGGGGGGAACAATGCGCTGAACAACATCGTATACCGATAACAGATGAAGTGAAAGAATTTATTCTAGAATGGATTCATGCGGAGTACGACCAGGCGATATTTGGAGTAACCTTCGTCGTACAGTTGATGTTGCACCACCTCCACTGGGGTTACCATCGCGGCAGCAGGTGTCAGACTGTGTAAAGAGACTCCTAAAGAAAAACTTATCTCGGTATACACGGGAAGCCGTGAAGAAGCTGATAAAAGAGTATCTTTATTTTGAAGGCATCGACTGTGACAAGGCATTTCTATTCGGGCCTGTAGATGGTGTTGATGGTTATCCACGGATCGGGAAGGGCGGTGAAGAAGACTCATTCGTTTTGGGTGTAACAACAGCCAATTTGCTGACAAAAGTAAAGCAGCTTCACGGAAGCGAACATTTTCGCTTGTTCAACACTGACGCGACCTTTAAACTGAGCGACCTAGGTTATCCTGTTGTCTCGTGTGGATTTACGGATCGGTCAAGGGTTTATCACCTTGCCGCAATTGTGATCGTCAGTGCTCGAACCCATAGAGAGCACGAAATGGCCTTTAACAGCGTCGCCAGAGTGTATAAAAAAATATTTCAGACCACCCTTCGGGTTGATGCCATCTTAGGCGACGCGGAAGACGCTCAATTTAATGCACTTCGGGCCGTAGCTGCATTTAGTGACAGCAAATATTTGATGTGCTTTTTCCACGTACTTTACAACGCTCACAAAAGAACAAGGCATCTCGAAACTGGGCCAGGGGTCGCTGTTTTCACAGGTATAATGGGTATGCATTACGCGACAAGTTACACTGAGTATTGCGCAGTGAAGGATCGAGTAATTCCGGGTTGGAGGTCTGAGCCATGTCTAAGTGCATTTGCAACATATTTTGAAGAGCAGTGGACGGAAGGCAGATATAGGAGATGGCAGATTTTTCATTCCCCTTCAAGTTACGCTACAACAAACAATTCATGTGAGGTATTCAATGCAACTGCAAAGAGGCATGTTCATCGCAAAACGAGGGAGGTGTGCGCACTTTTGCGAAGTATGATTAGGTTGGCTGAGGATGTGGGGTCCGACGTGCCGTCACCGACAACATCCATCACGACACCAAACGGCGAGATCAAGAAGGCGGCAAAATGGATACTGAAAACCCAGGCTGTGCTTGTGGCTCGTACGAATGATGAGACAAAAGTCCAGGTGATGCATATTCTGGAGGTGCATATTGACGCCACTGCGATGAAAACAATGCGACGCCTTGCAAACAACGTGGTTGAAAACGAAGAAGATCCATTCGTACTAGGTTTGGTTTTAGAAAAGGCGGAAAAAAGCAAGGTGTCTCGACTGCATCGTGACAGTGTAAAATGGTCTACCCGCCGTGCACATTGCGTCAATATGCCACAAGATGGATGGCTCGTGGATGCTAAGAACAACAAGTGTGGCTGTGCTATTCATTTAAAGTTTGGTGTGTGCTCGCATGTCGTCATAGCGAGATCAGTTCTCGGGTATCGGACCTGGGTATGGCGATAAGTTTATGAGTAGGCGAGCACGTAAAAAACAGCGAATCCATCGTGAATCTCCTTCGAAATGTGAGATGACGTTGCAAACGCCAGTGCCAACTGATACGAACAACACACATGGCTTTCGGGACGGTGCACCCTTTGGTGACAGCGGAGTTTGGAGAGAGACCAACCGTATTGAAGATGGTTATACCCCTCCAACCACAACTGGGCCACACCAGCAGCGGGGAGCACGATTGAAATGTCTACTTTTAGCGGTCAGCCACACTCTGATTTTATTACGCCTATTGAGACTGTAGCGTGGACAGCTTTCGACCCCTGTATCACGAACACACCCCATCTCCTACGGCGACCGTTTTTGCAAAACTCTAGCACCATTGGTGTTAGAGGCAGCACTTACTTCGATCTACCCAATGAAATGTTTGCGATGGCTCCAATGAACCAAACTGTCGGGAACTTGGATTGGCAAAACTTTGATACTGAGCACCATTTACAAGTATCATATTCTCTCAGCCCAAGAAGTACTGCTCATAAAGGAGTGCCAAACAATTTTAGCCTGCGCAGAGGAATAGAAACAGAGGCAACTCGCGCGCCTTCGATTTTGTTTGGGCTTCCTTCTCCGCGTTTAAATGGCCGACCGCCACGAATGACGAGGGCTTTAGAAATGGAGACTTTGCTCAACTAAGGTATTGTAGTAAGGTAGGATGTAAATCTTTAGCATCGAGACTTATGACCAGGACGGGTCTTTGCCTGCCCAACCTAAGAGTAATAACTTTATCGATGGAGCCAATTTCACTCTGGACACTAGATGGGGTCTCCACAGGGCTGGTTCTTCTTGCTCGCGATAATACAGTCATATATGGGTATGATGGTTAGCTGACATCTAGTATTCAGCGCCTACGATGACCTGCGTTACAATATTTGTATGAGAGCGATAGTGGTTTGTCGATTAGACCGGCTCACTGTTGTTTTCGCCACGTTTTATGTTTAAGGCGTTTAGCGACTGTTTTAGCGGTACCGCTGGGCTACCGCAGCTATCCAAGTGCTATCACCTACTGTCTCTCCCTCGAAATATCGTGAGCCTTACCATGTCGGTTTGATATATGTCAGCGAGGTTTTAAATTGATATCATACCGGCCTGAAATAAATCGAGCTAACCTGCATTCGGCCGACTTAACCTGCCCACAGATGCAGCTTAACTCGACCAGTCGGGTCGAATTATCATGCATGTGGTCGAGTTAATTTGAACACAGATGCAACTTAACTGGACCAGTCGAGTAAATGTTTTTACCAACTGTAAATGTTTAACCGGTTAAATTATGGACCGGTCCGCGTTTTTTATCTGCCTACCTCCACTGATTTGGATTTGTGCGGAATGGAAAAGAAGCGCCGCTGCGTACAGTAAACGGAGGCCGACAAGACCAAGGCGCTAAAGATCTGGGCGGAAAACAGAGAATGGAGTACATCCCAGGCAGCGTCTGAGTTAGGAGTAAAGAAATCCACACTTCTTGGCTGGCGCAGAGCTTTATCAGACTCAAAAGTATCCTTTGTGAAAGAGCCGAGTTTGGACCCCGGGCGATACAGGAAGAGCGGTGCTGGGCCCGACCGCCAAGAAAAACCATACGAAGATCGAATTTTACAGTTTTACCGGAACTACGTTGAAGGCGGTAGTAAGATCTCAGAGGCTGAATTACAGAGATATTGTGAGCGAATACCAGAATTTGCTATACAAAACGACCACACGAAGCAAAATTGGGTATGGCGCTTTATTGATCATTATCGACCAATCTTCACGCAGTCGCAGATGACGATTGAAAACAGTAGTCGCGCTAAGGGAGATGCCGAGGGCCACGGTGAGAGATCTGCCCAGTGTGCTGCTGAAGAGGAAGAGGGGTGTCACAGCGCTACGGCGACTACTGGCAATGTTAATGGTGCAGAGCCGCAGGCTTCTCTCCAGAGGCAGAGCATAGGGTCGATGGAAAATGAAGGTGCGGTTATCCGCAAAGAGCAGGAGGTGGTGATGCTGAATGCTGTGTGAGCGCCTCGGTGGCGAACCAGAAGGAGCAGTAACTCAGCCAGGTGTCGAGATTAATTTAGATGCGGCTGGCGGAGGAGGTCCACGAAACTGATAATCGCGATCCGCTGACAGTAAAGTCACTTAATATGATTTTTCATGACTTCCGACATACGAATCAAGACAATTTTTAAAAAGCTTCAAAAGTTTTTATTTTGAGAAAACCCCAAGAATTACTGCAGTCCGTCTAAACAAGGTGCCGGCCAGCTCGCTATTGTTCCCTGATAAAATTAGCAAGATCTTGCCAAGGGATATTATTAGGCGCTGCTCTCAAAAGGTCACCTCGCTCTAAGGAAAAACTAAAAGTCTAGCTGAAAAGGATATCGCACTGAAAATCGAGGGCGTTGGAACATTGTCCACGACGACCGTCAACATCATGAAGAAGTGGCACACTGCCATGTCGGCTGTCAAAGATATCAAGAAGGCGCTTTTATGGATCCAAGGTATCGACTTCTCTATCGTCGTCTCCCCTCACTTCAAGGTAACGAGAGATACTGGCGTCGAGGAGCGCTTGAAAAGCCTCCCCCTGTCGTCACTCAAGGTAAGATACTCACCTATCATCTTAATATTGCTAAACCATCAAACAAACTGATGAGCGCAAATATTGGTTTTTACTATACAAATGGAGTACATTGACGTATTTGGAAATGGTTCGCTTAGTGACGGACCTGTTAATTTACTTCTTTGGAAATTGAGCAGACATTGTAATTATCAATACGGGGGGCATTGGAGTTGTGTTTAATGGGACTGTTGGGATTACTGCTGAGGACCTAGCCGAATTGTTTTTTGGCCTATCGGATGAATTGGTCCTGATCCCACTTAATTGCAACGGTGTTCACTGGTGTAGCATCATGGTACAGCTTGTCACTGCAACAGGGCTGGTGTACGATCCGATGGCTTCATCATATCAAAGTGATGTAAAAAAGTTGCCACTAGCATTATACCACTGCTCCCACCCCCGAACAAGGGCTGTCGATACCGTTTTCGGACGTTTGCATCGGATATGGACGTCCAAGTAGACAGCTATTAAAATAAAGACACTTTTGCGTGTGTTTCTAATCAATTTGAATAACATTCTTGGTCTTTAAATCCATAACATGCTAGGTGAGGCGAAAGCGAGAAGAAAATCAAATTTTAAAAGTAGTTTATGACTTGACGGGGGGTTAAGGAATCATTGAGCTAGCGCTCAGCAGCATTGTATACTACGCTGTAGCAGCCAAAGCCAGTTGGACTGCGTGAAAATGCAAAAGCACCAGGAATAGCTTGAACATTTGGCAAAGGGGCGATTTCGTATCGTTTGTTTAGATAAAACAGTGCGCGCCTTCTTCGATCTTCCCCAGAAAATGTCTATAAGCAAAGCGCAACAGGTTGTGACACATGAAGCATGTTAGATTTACCGAGTAACACGCAGATAAAGCGTGAGTATATAGGTGTACGGGCTGTAGCTGCCGTTCACAAACTTTAAATGCGCAATTTCAGGACTGAGGGCCTATGAAGCGTGTCGAGTAGATTCCCATCTAAATAATGCACCGCGCGACAGTGTCAGAACAGGTATATTACACGAGAAACGGGAGCTGCCCCTCCTCACCTTCCAGTACGCCGCTGT
>NW_003303692.1:511113-525860 GCF_000142945.1 Phytophthora infestans T30-4 | reverse complement strand
GTACACGGGTGCCGGGACGACCAAGTACGGCGAGAATATGCGATCGGAGTCGGGCGCGGAGGCTACTGTTGAGAAGTATCCGACGGCCGATACGACTCGCGAGAGCGAACAGCCGACGCGTGCGTACAATGCGTACGCGGGTGCGGACACCGGAGCTTACAATGCGTACACGGGTGCCGGGACGACCAAGTACGGCGAGAATATGCGATCGGAGTCGGGCGCGGAGGCTACTGTTGAGAAGTATCCGACGGCCGATACGACTCGCGAGAGCGAACAGCCGACGCGTGCGTACAATGCCTACACGGGTGCGGACACCGGAGCTTACAATGCGTACACGGGTGCCGGGACGACCAAGTACGGCGAGAATATGCGATCGGAGTCGGGCGCGGAGGCTACTGTTGAGAAGTATCCGACGGCCGATACGACTCGCGAGAGCGAACAGCCGACGCGTGCGTACAATGCCTACACGGGTGCGGACACCGGAGCTTACAATGCGTACACGGGTGCCGGGACGACCAAGTACGGCGAGAATATGCGATCCGAGTCGGGCGCGGAGGCTACTGTTGAGAAGTATCCGACGGCCGATACGACTCGCGAGAGCGAACAGCCGACGCGTGCGTACAATGCCTACACGGGTGCGGACACCGGAGCTTACAATGCGTACACGGGTGCCGGGACGACCAAGTACGGCGAGAATATGCGATCCGAGTCGGGCGCGGAGGCTACGGCGCAGAAGTATCCGACGGCCGATACGACTCGCGAGAGCGAACAGCCGACGCGTGCGTACAATGCCTACACGGGTGCGGACACCGGAGCTTACAATGCGTACACGGGTGCCGGGACGACCAAGTACGGCGAGAATATGCGATCCGAGTCGGGCGCGGAGGCTACTGTTGAGAAGTATCCGACGGCCGATACGACTCGCGAGAGCGAACAGCCGACGCGTGCGTACAATGCGTACGCGGGTGCGGACACCGGAGCTTACAATGCGTACACGGGTGCCGGGACGACCAAGTACGGCGAGAATATGCGATCGGAGTCGGGCGCGGAGGCTACTGTTGAGAAGTATCCGACGGCCGATACGACTCGCGAGAGCGAACAGCCGACGCGTGCGTACAATGCCTACACGGGTGCGGACACCGGAGCTTACAATGCGTACACGGGTGCCGGGACGACCAAGTACGGCGAGAATATGCGATCGGGGTCGGGCGGGGAGGCTACTGCTGAGAAGTATCCGACGGCCGATACGACTCGCGAGAGCGAACAGCCGACGCGTGCGTACAATGCCTACACGGGTGCGGACACCGGAGCTTACACAGCGTACACGGGTGCCGGGACGACCAAGTACGGCGAGAATATGCGATCCGAGTCGGGCGCGGAGGCTACTGTTGAGAAGTATCCGACGGCCGATACGACTCGCGAGAGCGAACAGCCGACGCGTGCGTACAATGCGTACGCGGGTGCGGACACCGGAGCTTACAATGCGTACACGGGTGCCGGGACGACCAAGTACGGCGAGAATATGCGATCGGAGTCGGGCGCGGAGGCTACTGTTGAGAAGTATCCGACGGCCGATACGACTCGCGAGAGCGAACAGCCGACGCGTGCGTACAATGCGTACGCGGGTGCGGACACCGGAGCTTACAATGCGTACACGGGTGCCGGGACGACCAAGTACGGCGAGAATATGCGATCGGAGTCGGGCGCGGAGGCTACTGTTGAGAAGTATCCGACGGCCGATACGACTCGCGAGAGCGAACAGCCGACGCGTGCGTACAATGCGTACGGGGGTGTGGACACCGGAGCTTACAATGCGTACACGGGTGCCGGGACGACCAAGTACGGCGAGAATATGCGATCGGAGTCGACACCGGAGGGGACAGCATCTCAGCGTGGGGAGCGTGAATGGAAGTCTAAGAGAGGCGAGTTTGAGCAAGCAACTGAGTCGGAGGATGAAGCCAAGATGGAGAAGGATAGGAAAATGATGCGTGCATTTGCTCGTGACGTCGCTTCGTAAAGTCTCTGGGTCCCCTTTTTGGTGGTGTTCTCAGTCATCATCGTACGAGATCGAGCAAATGTTGGCTTCATTGAAAGGTTAGCAGAATTGACTTCTAATCATGGTGACAATTTGTCCCTTGCATTGTTAGTATTCATTTTTTATTACAGTAAAATTGAAAACAGCACGGAAATGCAGCTCGGATTATAACTAAGCATGTGAGCTAAATTTCTACGAATACTGCCACGGATTTAATACTCCTTTCGACATCTCACTTCCATGCAGGTATCTACAGTCTTGTGTATAGGCAGACATACTTTGACCGGTAGATTCCGTAATCCATAAAATTCGATGACCCAAAACATTTTTTGCCTTGTCGAGCATCACGAGTACTCAAACAAGTGGATTAGACCGTGATCGCTCGTCCTAAAACAATCTCTGCATCTGAGACGAACACCAAAACGTGAAGCTGCAATCAACAAATTCGTTATCTCCAAACTCCAGATTGTGTCGCGATCTGGAATTTAGATTTGCATCCTTGTTTGTATTCGCGCTGATCACTCGCCGTGCCTTCATTCTCGATGCAGAGTGCATGCTCTTCAAGCTCCTTTGGACGTTTTTCACTTGCATCCTTGATGATATCCATTCGTCCTTCAGTCACTTAGCAATCTTCCGTGTCGACAACACCACATCCAACCCCCTCAAGCAACAATGTCCAGCATCCCCACGACGTTCAAGGCCTACCAATTCGCCAACTACAGCGACGCTCTCACTGAGACCAAGTTAAACGCGGCAGTCCCACAGAAACCACTGGAGCCCAATCATGTTCGCATTAAGGTACTGAGTGCCGCAGTGAACCCTCTCGACTACAAGCTGCACTACTTTGGCTCAATGGCCATCGCACCCCGGAAAAGCCTCTCGGAATGGGTATGGACTTGTCGGGCGTTATCGTTGAGGTCGGCAGTGGCGACGTGCGCGGCTTTAAGGTCGGCGACGCCGTCTTCGGCTCGGCCGACATGCAGTGCATGGGAAGCTTCGCAGAGTACATCACTCTGGAAGCCGACCACATCGTCCACAAGCCGAGTAACATCACAGTCAACGAGGCTGCCGGTGTATCGATTGCTGGACTTGCCAGCTACCAGGGTCTAGTTAACCGCGCCAAGGTACAGAGAGGACAACGTGTGCTCATTCTGGGCGGTGGCAGTGCTGTTGGACAGTCTGGCATCCAGATCGCCAAAGCTTTCGGAGCTGAAGTCATTACGACCGCCAGTTCTCGTAACAAGGAGCTAGTCAAGTCTCTTGGAGCCGACCAGGTGATCGACTACACTTCGGAGAAGTGGGTCGACGTCCTCGCCGAGCATTCCGTGGACATTATTTACGACTGCGCCGTGGAGTCCGAATCTTGGTCCACCGACGCTCAGAAGATCCTGAAGAAGAACAGTGGTCAGTTTTTGACTATCGGTGTTGTCGAAAACCAAGCGGACTCGCCTATCGGTGCGAAGCTTATTCAGTATTACTGCCACCCTATTGCGGAGGACTTGGAAGGCCTTCGCAAACTGATCGAGGACGGCAAGCTCAAGACTACGATCGACTCGGTCTACCCGTTTGACAAGCTGCTGGATGCTATCAAGCACCAAATGTTGGGTCGTGCACAGGGCAAGATCATCATCGAGATCGCAAAGGAGTAATTTTGCTGACAAGGTAGCGGATGAGACTCATCATGAACAACACATTGCGTAAACGTAAATTTCACCGCTTGCGTTTATAAAGAGACAATCATAATTTATACTTACGTTGAAAAGAAGAAACATTACGCCAGTGTTTTACAAGTTGATTTTATCCATGTTAGACATTGTTAGCTCATGTTTGGACACTACGCAACAGCTTGTCATCCCGGGAAGTGACGATCATCGAGAACGTTCTCTCAACACTTCATCAATTTTGCTGCTTGGAGTCCGAGATCAAGTTGGACTGCAACATTCAACAGCTTTTTATATTACAACCGCCGAGAGCAAACCATGGGGGAAATGCGTTAAAAATTGTCAGCTCCTCATGCTCTCTTGGCGTAGATAACCCTGCAGGCTAACTTCTTTGTACAACGATTCGGTGCTCAGGTCACGAACTGCAATGATTCGTCGGCGGCGTCACTTTTGCACCTCCCAAAAACTTCAATATCCACTTCAGACCCGCCGGAAGAATCTGAAGTTTGACGAGAAGACTGGCTATTGGTCGCTTTTCTTGCTTCTAGTAATTATCTATTGGTCAAAACCTTGATTATCAGACATTCTCAGAAATCGTGAAAGGGCCGCTTGTCCAAAGTTGTAATACTTTCCAAGAGGCAACACGGGTGCAATTTACGCAGGGCACTTTGAGAAACTCCACATTCCGCTCATTTGAATCAGCTCTCACATTTGAATTGGCCACACACCACAGCGTTTCGTTCTAGAAAAAAAAACTGTTGTGACCATCACTCCACAGCCTGTTGCCTTTCTTTCAATCGACGCCACTTCCCAATTTGCGAGCGCTCCGACACAAGCGAAAGGCAGCCATGGCAGAAGCGCATCAAGCCATCGGCGTCTTCGACGAGCACAAGCGCGGCGTGGAGCTGCTGTACTCGGACGAGGGCATCCGCATCTCGTTCACCATCCCTCCGCCTCACGAGATCCGGCGCAGCGTCGTCCGCGAACTTTTCCACCTGCAACGAGCCGCCAAGCGTGGCGTGTACCCGGCGCCGCCGTTTGTAGCCATCTTGACAGTGGTAGCGATTTCGGTGATCGTCGCGTTTTCCCCTACCGAATCCTGGTGGCGCAGCGGACCCATCTCGGTGGTCGTGTGGCATGTTGGCAACTTCCTCATGCCCTACTGGCACTTGTTGCCCAACTCGATCTACGTGGCGTATCTGGCTGCGTGGGCGGCCTTCCTGGGTCTCTTGTTGCTCATGGCAGTGCAAAGACTGTTCCTACGTCTACTTCTAAGCTACAGAGGCTGGTTATACCTCGCTCCAAGACAGAAGAGCCGCGTGGTGATGGCCTGGGCCGCTTTGTTGAAGGTTTTCGGTGGCCGTCATCCTCTGACCTACTCTTTCCAAGACGCTCTACCCAGACTACCCTTGCCACCTCTCAAAGACACCATTCAGAGATATCTTAAGTCAGTACATCCTCTACTGACTTCAAAAGAGTACGAGGAAGTGGAGCGCATGGCCGACGAGTTCGTACACAAGGAAGGCCCGAAACTCCAGTTCTACCTGTACCTTAAGAGCTGGTGGTCGTCCAACTACGTGACGGACTGGTGGGAGAAATACGTGTACCTCAAAGGCCGCTCGTCTCTCATGATCAACAGCAACTACTACGCTCTACCTGGAGCCAACCTCGACTTCAGTCTCACTAAAAAGCCTGTTGCCTTGGCCGCCGCTCTGGTGCACGAGTTCCTTCTCTTTAAGCAAGATCTGGACAGAGAACACCTCGCCCCGCAACTTATCCGTGGCATTGTGCCACTCTGTATGAGTCAATACCAACGCATCTTCTCGTGTACTCGCATCCCAGGCCGAGAAACAGACACACTGAAGCTGTATCACCACAAATCCAAGCACATTGCCGTGTTCTGCCACGGCCGCGTGTTCAAGATGCCACTGTTTGAAAAAGGTCAGTACGGTAAATTACTTACCAAGTTTGAGATCCAGCGGCAATTCGAGTGGATTGAAGCCACGGCCTTGGCCACAGGAGCTCCCTCTAAAGCGGAGGAGAACTTGGCTGCTCTTACTGCCGCTGGACGTATTGAATGGGCGGAAAATCGCGAGCAATTTCTGTCTAGCGGCGTGAACAAACGCTCATTGGAAGTGATTGAGTCGGCGGTGTTCGTCGTGGTGCTGCAGAATGATGTAGCCAAAGACTGGACGTCGATGGGCAAAGATCTGATTCATGGAAATGGCGGTAACCGCTGGTTCGATAAGTCCTTTAACCTGGTTATTTACAAGAACAGTGTTGCGGGTATCAACGCGGAACACGCATGGGCTGATGCTCCTGTGATGGCTCATGCGTGGGAACAAGTTTACACAACACAATGTTACACGATCCCATACGACGATAACGGAGACACATTGGTGCAGTCCGAAGACGAGCGCGAGTCAAAGATACCGCCATGTAGAATGTTACAGTGGGACTTGTCCACAAGTCTTGAAGGCGCTGTACTTAAGTCACTTTCAGATGCCGAGAAAGCCATCAGCGACTTTGACCTGAAAGTCATTTCGCATACGGATTATGGCAAAGGGTTGATCAAGAAGTTCCGAGTGAGTCCTGACGCCTTCATTCAGATGGCACTGCAACTTGCGTATTACCGTAACTCGGGAACAATTACGCAGACGTACGAGTCCAGTATGACGCGGTTGTATCGTGACGGTCGGACAGAAACTGTACGACCAGTGACGGATGAATCGAAGGAATTTGTACTCGGTATGGTGGACCCTAAACTGTCCGATGCTGAGAAGTTGAAGCTACTGCAACAAGCTTGTGACGTCCATCAGGACAGCTACCGCAACGCTATGAGCGGCAAGGGAATCGACCGGCATTTGTTCACATTGTACTGTGTGTCGGTGGGTTTCGGCCTCGAGTCGCCCTTCCTGAACAACGCACTTAGTCGTCCGTGGCGACTTTCGACGAGTCAACAGCCGCAACAGCAAACAGACAACTGGCGTCTTGTTGAGAAAGCTCTGGAAGGGACGCAGTACTCTATGGATGATGCACGGTGCCCTGGCGGTGGCTTTGGTCCTGTCGCTGAAGATGGCTACGGAGTCAGCTACATGGTCGCAGGTGAGAATATGCTCGGCTTCCATATTTCCAGCAAGAAATCGTGTACGTCTACTAGTTCAGACAAGTTTGCTGAAGATATCGAGCAAGCACTTGCCGACCTCAAGGCGCTGTGGCACCCCAAGGAGTAAATTACGAGCATAGCAACAGTGTTTTCACAGATTTTAAGAGTGAATGTGTTTTTGCCATGCAATTGGATAGAAATGGCAAAAGTGCACATGGTTTGTTTTATTTGCATCAGAAAATTGACGTTTGTTGCCATTGCGAGAAAATCAAAGTTTTCTCGTTGGAAATCTCCACGACGACGGTTGGACATCTGCAGCTTGATGGCGTCGAGAAGCTTCTCAAACGGGTGCACTGAGTCGATAGTAGGTTTGACTTGACCTGCCTCGACCAACTTGGACAGGCTTTGAATATCCTCCGAGTTCGGGTGCAAGAAGAGCTGGTGGAAAGCTGCACTGATGGGAGACTCGATAGGCTTCGATCCCATGCCGATGGTCACGAACTTGCCGATGTTCTTCTTCAACACCTTCTGAGCGTCTGTGGCCCACGACTCGGGCTCCACGCCGCAATCGTAGATCAAGTCCACGGAATGCTCAGCAAGTACAGTGCCCCCACTTCTCCGACGTGTAGTCGATGACCTGGTCAGCACCGAGCACTTTAACGAGCTCATTGTTGCGAGGACTGGCCGTAATGACTTCAGCACCAAGTGCCTTTGCGATCTGGATGGCAAATTGTCCAGTAGCGCTGCCGCCGCCCAGAATGAGCACACGCTGACCGGCCATTTGGCACACAAGCCAAGCAATGTTACATTCAACGAAGCTGCTTGTGTACCCATGGCGGGTCAAACCAGCTACCAGGCGCTCAACAACCTCGGAAAGCTAGAACTTGGCATCAATGGCAAAGTATTCGGCGAAACTACCGCTAGCAGTGATGTCCGGTGTGCCGTACACAGCGTCACCAACTTTGAAGCCACGCACGTCACCATTACCGATCTTAACTACGACACCAGCCGTGTCAAAGCCCATTCGCAAGGGATTTTCTGGCGTCGGACCCGTCGGCAAGAAATGAGATCCGAATAGAAGAAGCTTGTATTCGAGTGGATTGATAGCGGCGCTCACGACCTTCACACGCACCTGTGTGGACTCCAAGGGCTTCTGCGAGATGGTGCTGAGCTTGGCTTCCTCGAGCACATCACCGTAGTTGGCGAACTCGTAGGCCTTGAACGTGGTGGGGATGCTGACCATTGTGTGATGTGGGGAAAGTAAATTGAAAAGTGAGTGAACTTGCCAAGTTCGATAGTTGCCGTTGTTGCGTCAACTTGAAGCGAACATGCACTCTGCAAACAGAAATGAAGGTGTGCATCAAGTGATTACTGCGGACAGCGGACACCACTTTACATGTGCAAAGAGACCGTGATCGTCGTTAGCGGAGCCTAAGTTGATGCACGTTTGAGCGCAGCACAATAGGATTGCGTGAATTACTCTCACGCAATCCTTCTACGAACGTAAAAATGGGAAAGTTATAAAACAATTCTGATAATGAAGTACAAGTACTATACACAGGACAAAACACCATTTGTTGCTGTTTTTTTCAAGCCAATCCCATCTGGATTGTCATCAGGATATAGCGTGATGTTCAATAAAACCACGGTATTAATAGTAGCACGCTTTTGTCATGTAAGTAGTCTTGCTTCACCCTACTTATTATTAATAGTCCTTTTGCTCCGCCGTGCTCATAAGGCACACTAATTGACATGCGCATTCGTTTTGGTGTCCTCGCAGTAGTATTTGCGTGTATCGGAAGTTTGTGCACAACTGATTGTAAGGCGAAGTCCATTGATAGCACCAGCCTCCACGGAGGATTCCACGCGATAGGGATCAACAAGCCTTCCTCCAGAAGTTATGGCATGAGTGATTTGGCTGCGAAGGGCAGCGCGATCGAAGAAGAGCGGACGGGAAATATCGATCCGAAGGTGATCCAGAAGCTCTTAAAGGCAGACGACATTAAGGCCGCATTAGACGACTACGACAAGCAAGTGGCCTTGTTTACGAAGTGGATGGCGGATGAAATGACGACGTCAGCTATCCTTGGTAAGCTATCGGAAAAGGACAAGATTATCGAGAACATGCCGATTCTTGCGAAATTCAACGATTTCCGAAGTACTTTTAGGTACAACGAAAAGCTGACCGACTGGCTTGACACTAAAACCCTCGACGATATAATTGCAACACTGAAGGCTTCAAAGACAGAACCAATGAAGCTGAAATTCACCGCGATGTACAGGAGTGGGGTAACTCCTGACGCCTTTGCCGCGGCAATCGCGATGGTAACAAACGCGAGGAGACAGTGATGGCAGAAATGGATTAAAGGCGCCTTTATGGCAGTTTAGGCGAGTATAAACAATTCTATTTCTCAGGCCGTTTCGCAAACAAACGGCTGTTCTGTAATGCTGAAACTTAGCGCAACGTTTCTACAAAGTTTCAACCGTCAATTCAAAGTTTTAACAGAAATGATATTTTTGAAAAGGCGAGATTTTTGCCAATCACAGCTTTTCACGATAATCAAATTGATTGGTCAAAACTCTCAGGAAACGAAAAAGCACAAGTCAAGACCGGGATAATGGTACGAAGTCGTCGCCTGTGTTTGTGTCTCCTGTGTTAGTTAATCCCCGTTATTATATGCGCGCAGCTCTTCTACTCGTTCTTTAAGACGCTGGTCGGCAAGGAAGTGGCCGTAGAGCTCAAGAACGACGTCGCGCTCATGGGTGTGCTCGACTCTGTGGATCAGTATCTCAACATCAAGCTCCTCAACGTGTCGGTCGTGGAAGGCGACAAGTTTCCGCAGCTGGTACCTTACAAAACTTAAGACACTTGTCTCGCAGCCTCTAACTCCTGGTGTATCTATCTAACACTCGCAGATGAACATGAAGAACTGCTTTATCCGCGGAAGCTCCATCCGCTACGTTCAGATCCCGGCGGGAGAAGTGGACACAGAGCTTCTACAAGACGCGGCACGTCGTGAGGCCACCGCCAACAAACAGAGCTAGAGGAGGACACAGGAGATAGTTGGAATATCTTAATAGGACCAGAATCCTTTGGTTCATAGCATCCACTATGTCTCCTGCAATCAAGCCGACAGTCGATGATCATTGTTGTGTAAGAGGAGTCTGTTGCACAGGTTTTGCTGGATGATGCCAGTCGGATGATATAGTTTTTGGTTGCGTAAGACGTTGGCGAAGGAGCCGGGGCTAACGAGAATAAAGCTTCAATCGACGCTGTGGTGCACAATGCACCTGACCTACCTGTGTCGTCACACGCAGTGCGGGAAAGTTGCACTGAAGAAAGTCTTCTGCTTAAAAACAGATCCGAATTTTATAAAATAAACTTATTGCCTTGAAATTTAAGCTTTCAAGGCAATTAGTTTAAAACACAATTTCTTCTTGTCACCTTTACTAAAATTGAAACATCTCAAATCGACTAAAGGCACACAAATAACCCTGCACGACGCGTTCAATTATTTTGCTACATTTACCAGCACAGTTTACCGGGGAGGTACTTGTCGATGATATCCTGGTAGTACGGCCACAGCTTCTCCACGTCTGGACGCACATCTGCCTTCGTGTACAGGTCGAACTTGTTGAACTCGAGCACCCAGTCCAGCAACTCCTCGTCGTCTTCGCTCATCAGGTGCTTGTACTCCTTCTTGTTGTGCCACGGGTAGCACGAGTGGTAGCGGATCATCGCCAGACCTTCCTCGGGGATAGTAGTCTCGTTGAACTTGAGCATCTGGTACAGATACTCGTCGTGGCCCCAAGCGAACTTGAGGTTCTTGAAGCCACAGTGCGGCTCGTACATGCCAGAGTCAGTGCTGTAACGCGAGTCGCTCATGTCCGGGTTGGTGGAGTTGTACTCCGGGAAGACAACCGAGTCAGGAATCTTGCAGCCTACAACCCACGTGTCTCCTCCCAGAGCCCACTGGTCTCCGTCAGCGGTGCCCTCCTGTCCGTCTTCAGGGTGACCCCACAGGTACTGGATCTTGCCCATATCGTGCAATAGACCGACGAGTTGGAACCAGTCCGGGTGACCGGCAGTACGGATACCCTCCGCAGTCTGTAGCATGTGCTCGAGGTTGGGCAGTGACGAGTCCGGGTCGGACGAGTCCACGTATCCCTTGAGTGCCGCGAAAGCCTCCCACACAGTCATCTTGGTGTTGGAGAAGGAGCCGTACTTGGCCTGCATCTTCTCCTGGAAGGCTACGGTCTGGTTCTTGCGCATGAGTGCGTAGTGGCGAGTGACGAGAGCGTGTCTGTCCGAGTCTTTGTAGTTGCGGAATTCCTCCTCCGCCTTGCCAGCAGTGACCTTGCCGGTGACTTCGAGCGAGGGCTTGTGGGCGGCGACGGTGTCTCCAGCCATTGGAATGAAATGGTGGTGAAACGTAGAGAGATGTCGGGAACAACGGCAAAAGAAGAATGAGTTTTTGGTCTAGCTAAGCTGAGCAGAAGGAGAAGAGGCTATCGAGGGTGTTGATTTCCCGAATGATGAGTCATTGAACACCGTGTCGTTGGTTTGCTGACCATGGCCGACCGCCGGGATCTCGTCATGAATCGTGAGGCTGTATTCAGGCCACAAAGCGTTGAGGTACCACACTACTACGTAGTATGTATATACCTGAAAGTTTCAGGCTGAAATCCAGGGATCCAAGTTGGGATTCCCAGCTTTCCCAAGTTGCCAGCTCGCTGCCGCAGTTCTCTCAGCTCCTCCATCTTAGTTAAGCTTAGCGAGCTTTGTCGAGCAGTGAACGCTTTGATATAGTACTGTAGCTTTTACTTACCGGTACACACTTCAACTACACCGTAAGTGCGCAAACTTGAAGTTCAGTGTACCCATCCCAAATTTGGAAACATGAATTTCCCGGCGATCGCGATATGGTGGCAGCGCCGAATGTCGCTCTGTTGCGTCTGGAGACTCTCCAGTGGACTCCACTGTGGAGAGTACGCACGTATTAACACATGTAAGCTTTTTGCAGGAAGCATCTGCGCAATGCACACAGCACACTGCCATGCTGCGTGTCACTGACTCAATGGTCCTCTTCAATGATTAAGATGACCAACTTCAAACACACATCTCACGAAAAACCAGGCAAAGCTTCAGGAGCAGATTGTGAACTTTACGAAGAAGTTCTGTCGTCTTGGAGGACATTGAAGACGTAATTGAATGATTAGAAACAACTCCACGGAAACGACATTGTCATCACTGTTTAACGCATTCGATGCTTGTCGTTGGAATCAGCAAAACTGCAACCACCAAACGGGAGCTGATTTGGCCAACCAGTTCGTACAGTTTCGGATTACCCTCGATAAAAGGCTGGAGTCTGGATAGGATGTGATTGTTAGTTTACCGCCACACCTCCGACTCTTTCGCTTCAATTTATGAGAATTGCTCAGCTGAAACACGACTTTTGTTTTCATTATTTTTAGGCACTCGTTATCTAGCCCGACTGGGTGTGAAAGAGTCAGGCTACATTGCCCGACCCAACCCGACGGATGCCCGACTGACCCCGACTAGATAAAGGTTCAGTTGTGCAATCACAGGAAACGCACTCCAAGTATACGTGTCCAGCGCGTATACACGGATATTAAGACTCTGAATCTGACGAAGAGGTCAGAGCATTCAATGTACTCCGTTCACAGCGGATCCAACTTAGCACTCAAAAACGTTTTTAAAGTAAAACGATTGCTAACTTGTTAGGCTTACGCGCACATGCAGAGGTATCGATAGCGCAAATACTGTAGTTCCTTTCTGTTCAGGTAGCTAAGTCCGTCGGCCCCAGCAAACACTTCAAACGCCAGCAAGACATACATCCCGCAGTTAAAACTGTCGACCTGAACGCCTAGATTTCCACGATAGGGAGAGACACGATACTTTCGTGGGGCGAAATTTGGCAGCTGGGTCACTATCTTCTCAGTAAGCGCTCGGACTCCAATCATGTATGTAGAAGCCATTGGGTCGTACACGACTGCCTCTGTGCGCTCCACATCCACCATAATACCACACCAATGGTTCTTGTTGCAGCATACAGGGATCAGAATTTTCTCGGTCGACAAGTTCTTGAACATGTCCGCGAATACCGTCATCGGGACTGAGACAGCACCATGTTCCATTGGACCGATAACATTTGTATCCACAGTTATAATACTGGCTTTGGACTCGAAGAGCGAGGACATAACAAAGCTAATAGTATCGTCACTTAGTTGAGTTTTCCCAATGAGGTCCAGTATTTCCGCCCTAACTCACATTACGGAAAGTTAGCATGAGCTGAAACGATTTTGTACAACGACAAAATACATACCTTTGATGACAGCAGGGGGATAGCCTTCAGTTTTGCTGGAAGAATGGACTGCTCTGTGACTTGAAACGACTGCGGCATGGTGACATCGAAATCAATACTCTCCGCCCAACTCAGACCTCTCTCGATAAGTTTAATGGATTTTGTAGCTGTGTGCCATTTCTTCATGATACCCATCGTTCGTGTTGAATACAAACCAATCCCAGCAATATCCAGCACCACACCCTGTTCGCGTAGTCCTTTGTATTTTGCCTGCAGTTTTGCGACTTTTCCACTGCATGTTCGAATTTGTTCGGGACGTAAAATTCTCGTTATAGAGTCCGATTGTATAACCAGCTTCGTTGGTGGTAGGCTGGATACGGTTCGAGCTGTAGGCGCCTTAAACTTGAAGCTTGTGTCAACCATCTTGAACTTTGTGAGAACAGCAGCCGCGGATTCGTATGTAGCGTCGATAGATAACACACTTTCAACTGTGGCAAGGCTTAAATTTGCCGCGTAAAGTTCCGAGTCTTCTTTCGCCATATCAACAGCTTTTTTGCGGGCTGCTTTCTTGGCTTTGGGGGTTAACTTTGGCCTTCCTCGTGACCTCGGAGGACTTGCGATTTCAAACGGCGTGTCCTCTGCAGCTGCCTCTAGGGGCGCGTTTAATGGAATTTCATCGTTAATTAGTAAAGCTCCACAATCTCCACGTGAACTCTCATTGCCTATACCGCTCGATTCAATCGTTTGTGAAGACTCTCCAAGCTCTCCACAATGGCCCGACTGACCCGACTCATCCGACTGCCCCGACTGACCAGACCGCTCTGACAAGTTTGCTATGTGATTATCCTCCTCTCTTGCCGTTGCGAAAGCTGTGACTTCTTCGTCTGGCTCGGAAACGCATGTAGCTGGTACAGATGTGTCTGGTAAAAGCTCCTCCGGATCGGGCTCGCCCACGGCTCGGGTAGGATCTTCGAACTCACCTCTCTTGAAACGACCTGCCACTTCTTGAAGGTACTGCATGGCATCTTGATACTGTGCCATACCAAAATTTATCGGACCAAATGACCTTATCGGACCTGTACCAAAACTAGGGTACGCTAAATAAAAACCCTCAAAATCAATTTATTAGTTTATGGATTAGATATTGTGGCCCACACACTAAACATTATTATTACAGAAGGCGGGGAGCGAGATGGCGAGGGGCGATGACGGCGGCGGCACGTGTGACAGGAGGGTGGCGACAACGGCATGCAGCAGGAGGGTGGCGACGACGGCATGCAGCAGGAGGGTGGCGGCGGCGACAAGAGGGGCAACACCAAGGACAGGAAGGACAACAAAGACGGAAGGAGCGAAGGGGACAACAACAGCGGGCGGATCCTCAAGGGCTGTGGTGGCTTGCCCGGCAGGGCGGGCGGCAGGCTGCCCGTTGGGTGCGTGCCTGCAGGTGGCACTCCGAAGGGCGGACTTCGATGGTATCGTCGAGTCATCCAGCTATCAGCAGCGAGGATGCCGCCGCCAGGCCCCGTGCAGACCCCGCAAGATCTATTTCCCCACCCGGCAGGGCGGGAAGCATGCTGCCGGCCGATAGCCCGCTGGCGACGCACCAAGTCCAGATGCTT
>NW_003303692.1:483517-510979 GCF_000142945.1 Phytophthora infestans T30-4 | reverse complement strand
GATGCAAATTGTCAATGTCTCTTTAAAAACGGGTACAATAATAAGAATTCGCAATGCACCACCTCACGGAAGTTATTAGAAGTTACAAGTGTAGCTACTGCATCTCGTCAGCACAGAGGTTCTTAATTCCATGCATCATGTCGCCATTTAAGCGCTTTCGAGAAATTGCTACGGTATCAATACAACAAAATTTAGAAGCGCTTATGGAGTCAATTGTACTGAAATGATTACGCCGGTCGGATAAAATGAAAATATGCGTGTGATACGCCGACATCTTAATATTTGTAAAGAGATACACATATTTTCCGTGCCCCTCGGACCTAATACGTCCGATGTGGAGTTTAGATGACCAACCTAACCCTTGACGGATTGATTGGCCAAGACTGACATAATTTTTGGATATGATTGGTTATCCAAAGCAAATAAATATATGATTGGCCATTAAAACTGATAATAAACCTTAGTGAGGTCCGATAAGTGATGATATTCATCCATACCCAGTCCAGCCATAGTGTCGCAAATTTCGGATGCAATAGGTAAGGCTTCTCTATACTTGCGATTTGAATCCCAAGGTCGATTTCGAGCAGGCAGAACATTCTTCACTTCGAACGGCTTCGGTGTAGAGACGTGATTACTGGTACCGTTGTTTTCAATTGCCGACCGCACGGTAGATATCAGCCATCTCTTGTTTAGCGTGAGGGTCGGAATAACAGTTTCTTGGCCCAAGGCTTTGCGGAGGTAAAATACGTGGCGGCATGGCAGCAATCGCGTGCACATGAACAGGCAAGAGCACGTCCAGTCGCACTTTGTAACGGAGTATTCTGTGTCGACCTCATCCAGTGCATCGATATCCTTGCACGTACTCTTTATCAAGTACACACCGGGCAGCCGCTCAGAGAAGGTATACGCCGCTCGTCCGAGAGCAAAAGAATACTGCCCGTAAATAAGATCACAGGCGTGTTCGCTCACAATATTTGCCAGCCAGGTCATTTCGCCATCGTAATTTGGGTGCTGTATGTTCACGTTCTTCGTCACTTCGCCGATGAACAACTTTTCTTGTAGTGTTTGATAGTACATCATAGACACAATACAATCATCGACAGACATGAAAGAATCCACCCACGCTTTTAATTGCTTCCATGAGGCTTCCAGCCTGTTGTTTGTGTTATTTCCGAGTGTAATCGTATTTTGGCGCTTGTACGCACACCACATCTCACGGCAATTGTCCCAATTCCGGCGGAAATACGCCACAAATGGATGTTCTTCGTCGCATCGAACGGGTTCTCTCGTTGGCGTTTGGTCTGTACTCGATTTCGCATGCCCGACTGCACCAGACTCACCCCCGACTGCACCAGACTCACCCCCGACTGCACCAGACTCACCCCCGACTGACCCCGATTGACGGCCGATCTAGTTCGGTTCACTCCCAGTTGGCTCCGGCACATTAGACGCTGGGACGTAATAGCCAATTGACGCGAGGTGGACCATGTACCGCAAATGCTTCTCGTATTCTGCTTCAGTCTTTGCGTACACCAGTAAACTCATCGCACCTCCAAGTTTCTCCTTCTGGGTCTTCGAAAATCCATAGTCAGCCGAGGCAATTTCTTCACGTAGGTATTTCAGTACGTGAAATTGGCAGAGCAAAATAGTCACTCCAGAAAAAGCTTCTTTCAATACTGAGGTCTCCGTGAAATCCTTATCCACAAGAACACACTGCAGCCTTTTCCACGCTGGATTATTAACTTTGAATTCCTCCAGCGCCGTCAGTAATGTAGTGTACCGCTCGTTTTGAAGCAAAGCGTGCTGGACGAACGGCCCCTTACCAAACGTGTCATGAGCCATAAACGAAAAGACCTTGTACTTAGACCGATTCGTTCCGTGGGTGGCGTCAATCAAAAGAACTTCAAGAAACTGCTCGAGCAGAGTCCTCATATGATTCGTCTGTAGGGTGATGCAAGTCGTTACTTTCTGTATGTTCAAAACACGATAAACATAGAGTTAAGTTTTCATCTTTTCAATTCAACCCAAATTATTCACACCAGTTACCTTCTGATTTATATCGTCGAGGAAAATCCGACCAACATTACCAGGGCGGTCACCAAATTGCTTCATCCACTTCTTCAACCGCTTTTCACTAGTGCTCGGGCCATCTCGCAATTCCCGAGCCTTCAACTTACGAATAAGATTGTGGACATCCTGCGAAGTCGGGTTGCTGTCCGAGTTTTCCGTAATGTACTTCATGATACTCGACTTCTTAGCACCAGCCTGTCGAAGTACATCCACTGTCTGTAAAGCATCCTCATTCAGTACAAGACGATTTGTTGGATGTGCTCTAAACGAATGGTTCGAAAGCCGATGATTGTGTTCCAGTCGGCATCTCGTTATCCTCACAGCGAAGATCATCTTCTCAGAATCCACCACCTGAACACAGGCATTTATCAACACATAATCAATCACATAGAGAGTGGTAAGACCTCATTTGGATTTCCATCACGACCAGACAAGTCTCAATCCCGATCGAACGAACCCGACCAAGCCCGACCAAGCCCGACCGAGCCCGACCGAGCCCGATCATTCACTTTACCTGGGCATTGCATCCTTTCATCCTAGACTCCTGCCGGGGTCTCTTGCTCGTGGCCTGGGACTTAAATTTCCCGGAATAGGTGCAAACAAAGGTCTTTGCGTATTGCACCCACTCGTCAGGAAGTTTTTCCGCCTTTGACTTTGTGCGGTCGATCCGTGCGTTGCGCTCTGCCACAGTCGTATTTGTCCTCACCCTGAAAATCTACAGATAAATTCATAGTGCATGTCAGCCAAAACGTATATACACAGCTATAGAAAACACGTGCCTGGAACGTCTGTGCTTGGTATAAGGCCAAATAATCTTCAAACACCTCCCAGGAGGGAAACTCAACATTCTTAGGCGCCAAGGCGAGTACGCGGACGGAGCTACCACCTTCGCTTGTGCTGATGGTGGATTCCGGCGGATCGGAGCAGCTCACTGGCTCCAACGGAATATGTGTCGTATTAAGCTCACTCACGACGGGGGAAGGCGCCCAGACGTCAGCAGGAGGCGCATCCGAACTATTACCCTCGCTCTCATCGGACTCCCACTCAGCTGAATGAGTAAGAGGGCGCTTTTGCGCTGCGCGCGTGCGGAGATCCATGCTTGTCGCTCACGCTCTCCCCGTTAACGAATTGTGTGGCTCACGGTGGTATACGATGTATACTGTTGTACGGATGAACCAGCTCGGTAAGAGAAAGGGATGCGTAGGGGAAGGGCAATCCCAGTCGGGCAAGATACCCACTCTCTTATTTTTATGCGATTTCTGTAGTATTACAGTGCTAATTTCATGTACATGTAATAGTTATCCTCGGATCCCTAGTCTAGGGACCCCTCGTACTCGCGATCATGAGAGGCGGTAGTCAAGCACGCACTGTGCGAGTTAACAGACTTCCCGACAATCGCAAGACAAAACAGAGCTTGAGTTCTGGCTCAGTTTTTCGAAGTGAACTCACTCATCGTTGAGATGGGTTTGAGCACTGGTCACAGAAAAAAGCCGTGCGACTATTTTCAACCACTCATCTTACGTCTCATTGACTAAAATCTAAAAAACACGCGCGTCCATTGGCGAAAAAAGAGCGTGAAAACCGCCAGAAGGAAGATTTGTCTGTTTCACAAGAGCTGAACACTGCAACTTCCTTCTCCAAATTTAGCAACTTCCACTGGCAGTCAACCGCCCGTTCACATTTCCAATTCCTCTCCAACCCAAGCAAACTATAAAATTAACACAGTCAACCAATGGTGGCTGAAGACACCGTCGCCGCCCACAAGCCCTCGCTCGAAGTCACCGGCAAGGTCACTGCTGGCAAGGCGGAGGAGGAATTCCGCAACTACAAAGACTCGGACAGACACGCTCTCGTCACTCGCCACTACGCACTCATGCGCAAGAACCAGACCGTAGCCTTCCAGGAGAAGATGCAGGCCAAGTACGGCTCCTTCTCCAACACCAAGATGACTGTGTGGGAGGCTTTCGCGGCACTCAAGGGATACGTGGACTCGTCCGACCCGGACTCGTCACTGCCCAACCTCGAGCACATGCTACAGACTGCGGAGGGTATCCGTGCTGCTGGTCACCCGGACTGGTTCCAACTCGTCGGTCTGTTGCATGATATGGGGAAGATCCAGTACCTTTGGGGTCACCCTGAAGACGGACAGGAGGGCACCGCTGACGGAGACCAGTGGGCTCTGGGAGGAGACACGTGGGTTGTAGGCTGCAAGATCCCCGACTCGGTTGTCTTCCCGGAGTACAACTCCACCAACCCGGACATGAGCGACTCGCGTTACAACACTGACTCTGGCATGTACGAGCCGCACTGTGGCTTCAAGAACCTCAAGTTCGCTTGGGGCCACGACGAGTATCTGTACCAGATGCTCAAGTTCAACGAGACTACTATCCCGGAGGAAGGTCTGGCGATGATCCGCTACCACTCGTGCTACCCGTGGCACAACAAGAAGGAGTACAAGCACCTGATGAACGAAGACGACGAGGAGTTGCTGGACTGGGTGCTCGAGTTCAACAAGTTCGACCTGTACACGAAGGCAGATGTGCGTCCAGACGTCGAGAAGCTGTGGCCGTACTACCAGGCAATTATTGACAAGTACCTCCCCGGCAAACTGTGCTGGTAAAGTTGACAACACACATTGGACTCTCGTATTCTGTCAGTAAATTTGAATTTGAACAAATTTTCAGTTATGAAAGCGTGATTTTCGTTGTTGTCGATTGTCTTTCCCGTTTATCTTTTGTTACCAGTAAAGATTGCGTCTCTTTTCTTCTTGTGAAAATCTTATTCGATCTTGATTACATTGTTTTTTTATATTGACAGGGTAAAAAGCTCCCGGTGGCCTTAGCATGTCGTTGTATTTCACAATGGAGTGAGCTTGCCACGCATATCTACAATTATCTTACTTCAGTAGATCAGTTGTGCGCTGGGTTCTCGGTGTGTTCATGTAGAGTTCGTAGAGGTCCGCACGTTTACGCAGGTGCTCTTGCATGGGGCCTAGCAGACGCTTGAACGTGGCTCGGTCCAGCATAAGCACCTTGGTCTTGCGCATGGCTGTGACGGTGGCTTGACGCACGTCGTCGTGGATGAGTGCGAGTTCGCCGAAGAAGTCGCCAGCTCCAAGGCGAGCCGACACTTCCTCTTCTCCACGCGTGCACTTCACTTCGCCGTCTGCAATAATATAAAAGTCGTCGCCTCTGGATCCTTCCGTGAGAATGACGTCTCCCGCTCCCACGAACTGTACGCGCAAGGCGTCGGCCACCGTCATCTTCTCATAGCTCGACAAGGTTGAGAAGATGGGGACCTGGTCTAAGAAGTCCAGGTAAAGTGCTCGCTGTTGCATAGTTGTGGCCATCAACACCCGTTTGAACGTCACTCTGTCCAATGACCAACACTCTACAGGTGTTTTGGCACAAACAGTTGCGGCTCTTGGCGAATCGTACAGCAGCGCCAACTCGCCGAAATAATTGCGTACAGATGTGGCACTCACTTCCCCTACGACTCGATTGTTGACCAGCACGTCGCACGTTCCGCTGTCCAAGATGAAGAACCTGTCTCCAGCCACGTCGCCCTGCGTCACAACGTCCACGCCGGCATCTATCGCCTCGTATTTCATGGCGTCCACCAGTACTTGCAGCGTGTCTTCCGGGATTTTAGCAAAGAGCAGGTTGCGACGTACAGAGCGACGAATAGACTCGGCGTCGTGCGTGCTCTTGGGGTACACCGGAGGCGTCCACAGTTCGTTCGGAGGAGGCACGAAGGAGGACACTACAGAGCGACGGTGTGCGCTGGCTGAGCGGCCCAGACGCGCAGTAATGGCACTGAAATCCACGTGATCGTCACTGTCGCTGTCACTCGTGGAGGGCGCGTCCTCCTCCTCCGTCTCGTCGTCCTCGGACTCGACGTGTTTGCTCTGCGTCTTGAGACGCTTCTTCTTGGCTTCAAGCTCACTGCGCTCAGCGTCGTGTTGAGCTTTGCTCTCGGCGCAGTCCTTGGCAGGCATAATGAATGGATTAGCACGTAGAGGGTGAGCGGTAGGCGCTTGATGGGGGAAAGTCGAATGGCTGCTCAAGGTCGCGACGCTTTGCTCTTGTTCTTCCTCGGGGGATGTCGCACCGATCTTGTACTTCTGTTTCAAGGGAGACATAGTGAAACGAAGTGGTTTTGGAGAGGTCATAGAGTAAGATCGCCTGGCGTGGCGGCGGTTCGTTGACCAATCAGCAATCAGATTGAGTTAAGTTGCTCGTCTTCAAGCAGTTTCGGTGTTTCAAGGCAAAGATTGACTCGCTCGTCCGCTTTGGCGTCGTACCCACACGACCAGGTTCGAGAGTGGCGTGCGTAGCATGAAGCGACTCCAAGCGGGCGAGTCGGCGCAAATGACTGGAGCACTGACAAACCTAGAGCTCCAATCGCACGCATAATAGGCTCATATTATGAGCAATTTGTGACGCTCTATTAGCTGTCGATTTACCCTCCTTAAATTGCGACTGCCAGCAAAAAATACAATGTCTTCTTTTAATCCCGTCAGGTATGAGAAGTAGATGTTACCCATACCTGAAGTGGTGCAACGATAAAGTCTGCATAAGCACTGTATTGCTGGGGCACTTCAACCTCCACTTTCGAATCCTATAACACAGAATAACCCATTCAACAATCTCTTAAACTCGCACTTAACCGAAATCAAATCGAAGAGAACCTTTACGCCCAAGCAGCTCCTTGTTCCACGTCCCCGTGTTCGTGGTCGCCATGGGCGGTGAAAAGAGCTGCCGCCACGTGGGGCAGGCCGTACGTCTGCCTGAATTCCGTCGTGAGCTTAAAAAGCGCTCGCATCTTCTTTGTGAGGTAAAGTGCTCTGCAATCTCGTACAGTTCTTAACGTAACTGAACAACCACATTAACCGTTCTTTTAAAGGGTTGCAATCCACCTTCCACAAGTGGAATCGACGCGACAGCGCTCCAGAGTTGGGACAAGTACACAGAGGCCACAGACCTGCTCGTGTGCGTGAGTTGCGGCTTCATTGGCTGCTTCAGCGACGGCCACTTCAGTCTCCACTTACAGGCTCATCCCAAGCACTTTGTGGGACTGCAGCTGGCCTCCAAGACCTTCTGGTGCGAGCCTTGCAACATGGATATCCCCATCAACGTACGTCCTAAAGTCGAGAGCGCTCGTCAGGGTTTCTGCGACGCAGTGGAGGAGCTAGCAGCCAAGAAGAGAAGACAGCTGCGTAACCAGATACGCGCTCCACAGACGACTTTATCGCCAATCACAACGCCCAACGGCTCGACCAATAACCTGCTGGATCTAGAGACTCATTCCGACACGCCTCCGATTCCCAGAGACGCCTTAACACTGGATAACGATGTCGATGGCCACTCTAACAGCAACGGAGTGGCGCTACTGGACATGCCGTTAAGAACCAAAGCGAGAGAAGATAAAATGCGTCGCAGGATGTTAAAAACAGCCTTGAAAAGAGAACCCATGCAGGAGATCAGTGTCTCTTCGACAGATACTGAAACTTCGGGAGAATTGCCCAATACGGTGCTCGGGTTTACGAATTTAGGCAACACGTGCTACTTCAACGCGTCCATGCAAGCCTTACTGACCGCGACGCACTATTTCCCAGAGCACACGCACATCGAGGACGTGCTGGAGACGAAGAACACGCCCATCACGACGACCTTCACGTACGTGATTGTTTTAAACGCTCTGAAAATGTTTTAAACTAATGTTTTAAACACAGCATGCTCCACGAGACCGTGAAAAAGCGTGCTCGGAAAGCGCTCGCCGGCGAGTCGTCATCAGATCGTCGCGGCAGGACAAAGAGCAGTCGAGCACGCTCGGGCTCGTCGTCCGTGCTGACTGTAGCGCCGTTACTCAAGGAGATGCGTCATAAGTTTTCACAGTTTCGAGGCCATTATCAACAAGACGCGCACGAGCTGTTCACCAGCTTCTTGTGGGCTATCGACGAAGAGATGGACCCTCCTCTCCCCGCCTCTGAAGCGGCTACCGACAGTGTCACTACCAGTAGCTGCAGTACAGCCACGTCGTCGGAATTACTCGACGACGAAAACGGAACGTGGCCCGAAGAAGACGCGACGGACAGCGAACAGACCGAGGAAACTGAGGAGGAAGAAGGCAGCGAGAGTGACGTCGAACAGGAGGAAACCAAGCAGATCTTTGTCAAAACCGAGACGGGCGAGACGATCTCGATGCAGGTGCCCAAGAACGCGACTTTGAAGGACGTGCAGCATTTACTGGCCAAGAGACTGAACTTAAACGAAGAAGACATGATGCTGGACGCGTCCAAAGTGGAAACTCGCGCGACGTTGTCGTCCCGCCCGTCGGCTGTACTCCACGCGCGAGCAGAGAAGCGGAAGATGTATTCTCGGCTGAATTTCACGCGTAATCTCTTCGGCGGCGCCTTGACGACTGCCGTGACGTGTCAAGCATGTGGGAAGCGCACGGAGATCGTCGAAGACGCCTTCCATCTCAGTGTATCTGTGCCCGATGGACGACATCGAGACTTGTCAACCACGGACTGTCTGGACGACTTTGTGAGGGAGACCCAGCTGCTGGTGGAAGCCAATAATGGCTACGACTGTGAGAAATGTTCTCGTCAGCCCAAAGCGCGCAGTGTGGCCACGAGATTTATGCGTAAAAAGCGTCTGGGATCCGAGCCCGAGATGGAGGTGGTGCTGCGAGATGCGTCCATGCAGTTGTTTGTATCGGCCTTACCTCGTGTGCTAGTGGTGCATATCAAGCGTCTGGCGCGCTCCAGGAAGATCACACAGCACATTTCGTTCCGTGACAAGCTCGATATGACGCCGTATGTGAGCGAAACGTTGCGTCAAGGCGGAGGAGAGGCCAAGAACCACTCGCTTTGCTATGAACTCATCGCTGTGGTGGTGCATATGGGCAACAAACGCTCGGGACATTACGTGGCGTACGTCAGTCGGTCGCGTCGACGAGAAGCGTTGTTATTGGCTCGAGCACGCAGTCGTTTGGCCTCTGAAGAGGGCGCTACCGTGCCCGACGTGACGACGCCGAGAAGCGCAGAGCGGACGTGGTATTACGTCTCAGACACGGTCGTCAAGCGCGTGTCTTTCGAGCAAGTATTACAGTGCGAAGCGTACATGCTCTTGTATCAACGTCGACCCAAAGCTGCTAGTAAGACGCCGACGAATTCTCCTACAGCGGCGATGGAACGCTCGCCCACAGAGACGGCACTTTAGAAGCCCAGGGCTATTCAATAGACCGAAGTGAGAGTTATGTGTTGTGTATGTTTGTTACAGCAAGGTTCCAAGCGCCAAAAAAAGGTACGAAGACTAATTAGCGTTTCAATGTTTTTATTAGTCTTTGTGGAGTGATCGGACGTACAGCGATGAGCGACGTCGTGATGGAGGAGAGCATAGAAGACAGAGATATGGAGCTAGAGACTCGACGATCAGCTCTAGGCGATGCAGAGCATACGTGTGTGTGTCTGTTGGATGATCTCTTGACTGGGATCTTTGAGGAGATGCAAGTGCGTGTGCAGAATACCGCGTTGTTTACGACGACGGCGCGTCAGATGTGTGCTTTAGTGTTTCAAGGCGTCCAGATGAGTGCGTGTAAGCCATCCGACTCGCTCGATCGCAGTGGGAGACAGCAGATACTGAAGCCACAACGGCGTACTCGCAGTGCTTTAACGCCGTTGTTGTTTCTAAGAAGACTACTTTATTTTTTAGAGAAACGAGCGGACCGTGTTGGTCTGGAATTGCAACACTTCCCGTCCTCTCAAGCGGTCGCAGGTAGAACGGGAGACGTGTGGTGTATTCCGGTAGATAAGGTGTCTGTATTCTTGCAGCTACTCGTTTCTAAAGGGCTCGTGAGTGCTGTACCGAGCACAATAACGTTCGTGATGGACGTGAATCGGGAGGTATTGGACGTTAAGAACGCGCGAGTGACTTTGTCACATTTGCAACAATTAGTGCACAAAGCGGTGCTTACTGCGGAGGAAGAGCTGGACACGGGTACGGAAGGTCCTGATAAAGTTACGCTAAAGTTACCTGGTTCTGGCCCTGAAGTCGAGCTGTTGAGTAGTTATCTGGAGGAGATGCCGCCTCGAGCTGTCGAAATGGATCGACGAGCTCCTGGTCAAGTAGTCAAGAAAGCACTTTTGAACGCGAGAGAGCGTGCCATTTCGCGTAAAGTTCGTTTGCTTATGGCGCCGTCACCGCGACTAGGAAGTCGATGGAAGACTGTACGACACAAGATTATTGTCCCCACTAACGACTCGGTAGACATGGAGATTGATATCGTGAGTAACAAACCAACCACAGACACGAGCGTAGAGCACGACGAGACTCCAGATACAGCAGCGCTATCCAACATCTTCGCCCTTGGTACACCGCGACAACTTTCAGCTCAAGAACACGCACGACGGAACGATCTTCTGGCTCATTTAGAGCGAGAAGAAGCGCGTTCGAAGCGTCGAGCGACATCGGGTTTAAATAGCTCTCTTGAAAGTGACGACGCGACGTGTTCCTCACAAGCAGATCAAGACTTTCAAGCGTATTTTACAGCAAACTCAATTGTTACAACAGGGCTATCACCCACCCGACCGCAAGAAAATGCATCACGAGGTCGTGGGAGGACGAAAATTCAACGTAGTAAGTTTGAACTGGAGCGAGAGACACTGCCGTTCTCGGTTTGTGACGGTACCAACCATGTTCCAGAAGAACAAGAGCGTCTGTCAGCTGCTATTTGCTCACCTATAAAGCGACCTAGAGCGTCTGTAATGTTGCCACCAGAGACGCCAGGACGTCCGATTCAAACTGCGTCAACATTAGCACAATTACCCCAACTAGACTCTTCACGTCTAGCTATTGGGGTAAGTGCTGTTGTACATGGAGTGGAGAAACGAGGACCACCTAGAAGACCAAGCCGCAACTCACGTCTTCAACTCCACAACTACAGCGCAGCAGTCGATGGTGTTGAAGAAGCACTAAAAAATGTTGAAGAGGTAAACAGAATGCCTTTTTCTCCTGTTCGAACATCAACTAGAGAACCCAGCAAAGAAGATACGTACAGGTTACCAGCTATCCCTATCATGTCTCCGATCAGAGCCAGTCCACATCGCAAGCATGTGGGGTATAAGGCTCATAAAGGCCCCGATAACGAACGAATATCGCCGAAAGCTCATGTACGGCAACGTCCATTGAAGCAACAAGTGTGGGAAAGTACGACTCGGTCACCACCAAGAACACGGAACCAATCTGTGTCCGGCAAGGATTTCCGGAAGATACAAAGTTACGAAGAGGAGGTAAGGCATTTGATCCTGCTTTATCCTGTATTTATGGCGCTTTGTTAACCTGTATTGTGCAGCCTATGGCACCTAGACGGAACGTATTAACGAACGAGTGTGAAGATTAATGCAGTATCATACAGGATAATTAACCTGTGTTTTATCCTGAACTTCTTCCATGAGTTTTCTTCTTGGTCGGATACCTAAAGGTGCTGGAGTGGAAGGAGGTGTGGACACCATTGTACGTCCCAGAGCACTATACGCATCCATAGTTGGGTGTTCACGTAGATACTTCATGGCGTCTTCCACTCGAATCGAGTCGCTTTGTTCTCGTCCAAGAGAAATAAAAATCTTGTCGACGAAATGTCGCGCTACATCGACAGCTTCAGATGTCTGGGGGACCAGTAAACTGGCCAAAAAGAACATCTGCACTTCGTGGCGTTGGATGTAGCCATCTCCATTGATATCGTAAGCGTGGAACAAGAAGTCGATTCGACGAGAAGCATCTCCTTTCTCCAGTGCACTCAGTGCAGCGATGAATTCTGGCCAATCAAGAGCGCCAGAGTCGTCCGTATCAAGCACATCGAAGGCGCGATCGACAAAGAATTGATCTTCAGCGGAAAGTTGAGGAACTCCATGACGTAGCGTCTCTTTATCCACACCGTGCGAGTTGTTGGCCATGGAGCACAAGGCTTTAAAGCGAGCCCAATGTGCGAATAACTCTGCTCGAGAATAACCTGTAGCTGTCATAAGAGCTGCTGGATCTTGTTCCTGGAGGAAGCCATGTTGCTCCGCCACGGAAAGTTTGGGGGTAGTCGAAGACACGGTTTGACTTTTAGGTTGCGATTTCGGTTTTTGTGGCTTATGCGGGATTTTTGTTGGTGGGGAAGCGGCGAATGCAGCCATAAACTGGTTGAATGGTCCTGATTTGGTCGCTGGGATTGAGATGTTCCGGTGCAGGTGGGTGATTCGCTGAGTTTGGCGCTTTGTGGAGGAAACTTTACGGGTATCTGTATCTTTTTGAAGTTTGGCGAATTGCTGGAGATGCAGTTGTTCCGTGTGCATGTCGTAGGCAGAACTGACAGATAACCGCGAGAGATTTCGCTCGGGTAATGGCTTGGTGCGTAGTAGGGAGAACTCTCTCATACAGGATAAGTCAAGTAGTGTTCGTCTGCGTAAGGCGTCCAGGAAGGTCGAAGCGGAGGCTCCAGGTGTTGACGGTCTGAATTCCGAGTTATCGACTGCTTCGGATGGCATCGTGAAAATAAACGGGAGAGTGGCGAGACCGCGACGACGAGAAGGTTTAGAAATGGGTTCGTTCCCACTCCATGACTGGGAATTAGGAAAGATGTTGAGTTCTCTAAACGGAGCCACCATTCTCGAATCCGGCTTCCGATAGCCCCTTGAAAAATGAGGTGTCGGGAGATGGGATCGCTCGTCCATTGCCCTTCATCAACGCAGTCGGTGAAGGTTCAGCTCGTGTAGCCCTGAAGCTATCTTTACCCGCACCTATTTTGAGTTTGCCTGACATTCGAGAGATTTTTCGAACTCTGACATCGTTGCAACCATAACTTGCCTGCATTAAGGTGCTCCTCAACTGTACCCATGCCGAGCACCCATCGACTCTGCCAGTACGATGCTTCACCAAAGTTTTAGTCCACAAGAAAAGCCGAAACGTACATGTCGTAACGGAAGCCGTGCGACCTTTTACCGTTCGTGCGCTGGTCTCACGTAGCTTCATTCTCCTTCTTCCCTAGCCAGCAAAGGCGTCTCCCAAGATATCCCAGCAATTGTCTATCGGTTAAGATCAAGGAGTAAAATGCACTCGGCGCTGTTCTCGTGCTCAACTTTGGCTTTGATCACGAGTTTGGTCTCCTCAGAGCGTGCCGACTCGATGATCAAATCTCGGTCTGGATTGAGCCCCTGGGTGGACGTTGACACCCCCGAGAGTGCACTCAACGTCACGTCGTCGCGTGGAGATACGTGGACGTTGGTCATGAGCGACGAATTTAACGTTCCTGGGCGTAATTTTACGCCCGGTTCGGATCACATGTGGACGGCGTTAGAAATGCCCGACGGTGTCAATGCAGCTCTCGAATACTACAGCTTCAATATGACCGATACCGTAACGGAATCGGACGGTCGTGGTGTCTTCCGGATAAAGATTATGGAAGAGGACAACATCACCTACACGGTGTGGAACACGTACGCTAAGCCTGCGGGTTTCGAGACCCATCACATGTACTACCGAGCCGGTATGGTGCAATCCTGGAACAAATTCTGTTTCCAAGGAGGAAGGATGGAAGTGGTGGCTCAATTACCAGCAACAACCAGCTCTAGTAACCCCGATATGGGTGACATCAAAGGTCGCGTCAAGACGAACAGCTTCTATCCCACGTGGCCTGGTATTTGGCTTCTAGGAAATCTAGGACGAGCTCTATTCTCCCAATCGACCAGTCGGATGTGGCCTTGGAGTTACGACGAATGTGACGAAAAATTCGAATCCAGTCAAAGAATCAGTGCGTGTGACGGTAATCCAGGAAGTGGATTGAATGCTCATCAAGGACGAGGAGCGCCGGAAATAGATCTACTGGAAGGAGGAGGTGTAGCCATCTCCACAAGTATCCAGGTCGCTCCTGGAATGCCCGATAAATTCCGTATCATTGCTCCCACGGATGATAAAAGTCCCTTCTGCGTCTTCACGGCCGAGTGTACTACTATTGGTGCTAACTTTCCTGGGATCCCAGCCAAAGCGTACGAAGCTCGAGATTATGAAAGCTGGTATCAAGGACTACGGTACGCTCCAAATACTCTTTGTAGCCCAGTTGGCAGCTTGATGCAAGATCCCAAAACGGTGCTTGCAAATGCCGAGAAAGGCTTCACTTCTAATACGTGTAAAGGAGTCAATGCGTGTCCAGCTTCGGGTGACGGATACTCCGATTTAGGCTTGATCGACGGGAAAGGGCCTGATTACTGGGGGGTTAACAAAGAAGGCGGCTGTATGCCGGTTATTAACGGATACACGGGAGCTTTCCTATGTGACCCTGACAGTTCCAACAAAAAATGTTCCTCTCCGTTAGGTGCGGAAGAACCCAAGAGTAAAGTTATGGAACCATTCGAGTATCAGATGGACGCCCTGTCCGCTAATTGGCCAGTTCAGCTCGCAGCATATACAAGTTATGTGAAATACCAAGTCGAATGGGTCATGGGCTCACAAGGTTACATTCGCTGGATGGTCGAGGATATTGTGATTTTTGAAATTCCAGCCGAGTCGGTCGAGAATGTTCCACAAGATGCTGCCAAGTCCAACCCTAAGAAACTCATGTTGGAAGAACCCATGTACGTGATTTTCAACGTCGCTCTGTCAACTAGTTGGGGTACCACGCCACCGAATCCAGGGTCGCCATGTCGTGGAGATGGGAGCAATGCGCAACATAACGCTATTTGTGACGGTTTCCCCATGTTCATGAAGATCGACTACATTCGTATCTATCAGGATCTCTCTTCCAACTCCACGATGGCTATCGGGTGTGACCCGTCTACTCATCCGACTAAACAATGGATCGAGGATCACATTGATGAGTATGAGACGACGGAGAATAAATGGATTGAGGTTCACGGTGGAGCCAATTGCAAGACTGATAACGACTGTACGGTCAGTACTTCTCACATTTTGACGGGGAAATGTAGCAAGAAACATCGCTGTAGATGCGGATCTTCCGGTGCTTGGGGTGGTCCACGTTGCACAACTCCACTAGCTGATACAGCGAATGGAGAAGGCTTCGGACCACCAACAGTTATTACGAGCTTGGTTGGTGCATTCGTCATTGTGCTTTTGGTCTTTGTGGTGTACAAGATAATGGACCAACGCAGCAAGAAGGCGATGGTGGGAGCTGGGATTACTCAACCAGCAATTCTCTCCAAGATCGAGATGGACGACATCCCACGTTCAAATAAAAGCCAGAGCGGCTCGGAGGATAAGGTGGTGTAGGTCCTCGTAACATGAATATCTTGTCTTTGGAACTAATAACATGCCGAGATTTTATCAATACTAACTTGCAATAAAAAATAGTATACGAAGTAGTAGTATCTGAAGCATTCGAGACCCAGAACTTCTCTTTCTAGACTGCTATTCTAATTTAATATGCAAGGTGTGCTGTGTTATAATGAACTGGTATTGGCTTGTTTGGTTGTCAAAGTGAGAAAGGGGAAGCTAACAAGTGTCTACTAGAGCTTTAAAACAAGCTTTATACATAAATACTTTTAAGCATAGGTTCAGACGCACTCTTTACTATACTGTGGTACAGACGTTATCGACTAAGCGCTCACCTAGAAAGGTCGATGTGGATGCATGTAAATGTCTTCGTTTGGACACGTACGCAATCTAACAGTCGGCGTGCGTATGAATCACCTGAGCCAGCGACGCTGGCTATACGTCATTGAAGAAGTACTTTAGCTAACGTTGATTTGGAGGTGACATCTCGGTCGATGTATCCAATTAAGCTCATTCAAAAATTCTGCGTCGAAACTTTTGTATTTTCCTGCAAATTTCATATTATATATGTACAACCATCTTTCGACAAATTATCTTCATTCCTAGTGAAAGCCCGACACGTATCTCTTTCTAAGGTCTTATGGAAATGCGTTCAAATACAAAGAGCGCGCTCTGTCGAAACCCTCGCGATGTGTAGTAATGCTGGTGACGTGTCCAAAGCAGCGTTCATCCAAGATCGTTTCTAGCCTGAAATGCTCTCGTACTCAAGATTTTAAAAAGAGAGAAACATGGAGCCGTTCAGGAAGCCTGTTCACCTTAAGATAAAGTAGAGTGCAGAGGAATGCGTCACCTATTTAGCGGATGAAAAGAGCTATAACATTGTAACATTTGAATTGGCCCTCAATGTTACTCCGAGTCACCGTCGTGAAATGTACCCGTCAAGATTTTTTCTTCCTTGCCTAATTCTTGGCTGTCAGGAATTCAAAACATAAGGAAGATACTCCTGGTAACAAAGACAAAAAAACCATAGCGTACCTCGAGAGCTTCGGAATGGTGACATTGTTCTCCAGCTGGTTCTTCGACTGCGCTTTCTCTCTATCAACAGTCGGCACAAAGTCCCGATCTGGTCCGGAGAAAATGCTCTGTGTAATCGCCAGCAACATAAACCACGTTAGAAAATAACCCAACCATCGTCATACATCCCCCCAACACAGCACCTTAGCTGCCGGACTGACAATAGGAGCCTGAACGAACGGGTTCTCCGTGGCATTGTCTCCTGTCGAGCCTTGGAACGCGTTCCACGTCGGCTGATGCACAATAACTGCCGGTTTTTCTGTCACAAATCATCACAGCAGTTCACCTATGTGTACACTTTAGGTAACATGTAACATGACGTACTAGCAGCCACAGTCTGCAGTCCGTGAAGTGACTGGCGCACGTGAGCCTTCTCACTGAGCAGTTCAAGTCGTTGACGCTTTGTGTCTTGCTCTCTCTCCACCACCAGGCGACTGTCGGAGCTGTACGTGTGGCGGTTAGGCAGAGGCGGCAAGAAGCTCGGAACATGAGGCGGAAGGGTCTCTCGTCGTCCGATCTTGGTCTGCTCAATAGTATTTCCAGAGATGTCTCTCTTCCTGGCCGGGAAAGCAGGTACATCACGCGGGAATGGCCGCTTGGCAGTCTCTAAGGCCTTCACGAGGTCTTTCATCTCCACTGGAGCGGGCTCTAAGTCCTGGAACGCTTGCACGACGTCTGTTGCCTTGGGTTGGGCGCGTCCTGCCAGCTCTGCGATCTCCTTGGCAGATGCTCCTATACGCTGGATGTCTGACAAACGTCAACATGGACAGTATACTGATTTAAGTTAATTCTCCAATAATATTGCAATATATTGTGCAGCCGCACACTTGGCTAGAATCTCCGTCAGCGCGTCTGCCGCCGACTTCTGCACGGCGTCGAAGCCCACGCCGCGTGCGATGTGTGCCACACTCATAACCGACAGGTTACGTGCGAACAGGTCGCCGTTGGACAGACCCGCGCCGCCTCCCAATGCGTCGTCCGCCGCCTTTTTGCTCATGCTCACGCTGGTGCCGCCCGGGGCTGCATGTGGCGCCTTGCGGGCCTCTTTCTTGCGAGCAGAGGCTTGCGACGAAGCTGCGCGCTGCGGGGGCGACGGCGTCGGCGGCTTGGTCGCCGCCGCGGAGTCCGAGCTTTTCGTATTCGCTGGCATGGCTATTGACTTTGAAAATTGGTTATTTCGAAGAAATTGGGCTCTTTAAAAAAACAAAAAATTGTTTTTGGCAGATTTACTTAGATTTTTTAAAGTGCGCCAAGTGCTTTTTTTCGTGTAAATTGTTTTTTGGATCTCCCTACCATTTTCTCGTATTTAGATTTCTTTGTTAAGCCTAATTCAGACATGAGGATCGTCTTTTGCAAGGAAATTGATCAAGACTTTACATTGTGCTGATGACGAGAGGGGTGCCTAACGAAATTTACTAAGAATACTTTTCGGTATAATTTCTTATAACTCGGGCGTGGACACGCTGCCCCTGGCTACAAGTCAGTGCAGTGTGCCCATGGTGGTTGTGCTGCGATGGTACTTGCCTTTGTCTTGTCTCTTTCTCTCTGGAGGTCAAACTTTCACACCAACGTAAAATTCGTCATGTTGCGAGCTATATTGCTCCATATGTGAGCAGAGAACTCGCCAAGCACCAGACCCAAACTCTTTCTCTCTAAATTCAAGTTGAATCCAGCACAGCATCACTAACCAGCAACCACAAAGAGATCTCCATCGCCTCCATTATGATTAACGCATGTGTGTTGGTCATAACCGTCGTCAACAACTTCAGGAGGAACTCCGTGGGGGTACAGACACTACGATCTCGATCCGAACACTGGGCCCAGCACTTTCGGTACCCTACTGTACATGTACTATTAAATAACAGAAGGAGACCGGGATCCACACAAATTGCTTTTTTAGTAATTGTGACGTTTATTTTCTTGGTTTTCGTTACGAGTTTCATGGTAAAATACGTCTCATCCCGTACTCCATGGAGCTAGTACGCCGACCAAGGCTTAGTAGACACGCGCGAAGGGCGGGACGTGCTTGCATTCATTCTCGTCCAGCGTCTGGTCCTGCACGGAGCGGTAGCCAATGTGCGTCTTGCCTTCCTCGTCGTGGTAGGCGACCGTGTGCTTCATCCAGTTGACGTCGTCACGCTCCGTGAAATCCTCACGGGCGTGGGCACCACGAGATTCCTTACGAGCCTCAGCGCCGTGCATGGTGCAGGACGCGCAGGCCAGCAGGTTACGCAGCTCCAGCGTCTCCGTCAGGTCCGTGTTCCAGATGAGCGACCGGTCCGTCACCTTGATGTCGTTAAACTTCGGCACCACCTCGTCGATCTTGTCCTTACCGGCCTCTAGCGACTCCTGCGTACGGTACACAGCAGCGTCCACCTGCATGGTTCTCTGCATCTCGTCACGCAGCTCAGCCGTCGAGATGCTGCCGTCAGCGTAGCGCAGCTTGTCCACGTCCTCGATAGCCTTCAGGCCACCGTCCTTCGGCATCGGGCGCTTCTTCTCGCCGGGCTTCGTCAGCTCGGCAATACGTAGAGCACAAGCACGGCCGAAGACCACCAGATCCAGCAGCGAGTTGGCTCCTAGACGGTTGGCACCGTGCACCGAAGCGCAGGCAGCCTCACCGGCAGCGAACAGACCGGGCACGATCTTGTCCGGGTACAGCTTACCGGGCTCCGGCATGCCGTCCACGTCCGGCACCACCACTTCGCCCATGTGGTTGGTAGCGATACCGCCCATGTTGTAGTGCACGGTCGGTAGCACCGGGATCGGCTCCTTGGTCACATCCACGCCAGCAAAAATAGCGGCAGTCTCCGAAATACCGGGCAGACGCTCCTGCAGCAGCTCAGGCGGTAGGTGGTCCAGGTGTAGGAAGATGTGGTCCTGGTTCTTACCGACACCACGGCCCTCACGGATCTCCATGGTCATGGCACGCGACACGACGTCACGCGAGGCCAGATCCTTGGCCGTGGGGGCGTAACGCTCCATGAAGCGTTCACCCTCCGAGTTACGCAGGATACCGCCCTCACCACGCGATCCTTCGGTGATGAGACAGCCGGCACCGTAGATACCGGTAGGGTGGAACTGCACAAACTCGGGGTCCTGCAGGGGGATGCCGGCACGCAGAGCCATGCCGGTACCGTCACCCGTGCACGTGTGGGCCGACGTGCACGAGAAGTAGGCACGGCCGTAGCCACCCGTAGCCAGCACCGTGTTGTTAGTGTGGAAGCGATGGAATGTGCCGTCCTCCATGTTGAAGGCCATGACACCCACGCACTCGCCAGCGTCATTCATGATGAGATCCAGAGCGAAGTACTCGATAAAGTACGAAGTGTCGAAGGCCAGCGAGCGGCCGTACAGCGTGTGCAGCATGGCGTGACCTGTGCGGTCGGCCGCGCAGGCCCGTACGACGGGCCTGGCCGCCCTTGCCGAACTCCAGACTCTGGCCACCGAAAGGACGCTGGTAGATCTTGCCCTCCTCCGTACGGGAGAACGGCAGGCCAAAGTCCTCCAGCTCGCGCACGGCCTCAGGAGCCTGTGTATCGAGCAAAGATAGCGTTAAATACCCCGGCCACTTACATGGCCAACTCTTGACGTACCTCTCTGCACATGTAGTGGATAGCGTCCTGGTCTCCGAGCCAATCACTTCCCTTAACGGTGTCGTACATATGCCACCTCCAATCGTCCTCCGACATGTTGCCAAGAGCGGCGTTAATGCCTCCCTGGGCGGCCACCGTGTGCGAACGCGTCGGGAAAAGCTTCGAGATACATGCCGTCTTTAGGCCAGCCTCGGCACAGCCCATGGCCGCACGCAGGCCGGCACCACCGGCACCCACGACCACGGCGTCGTATTCGTGGTCAACAATCGTGTACTTGGACGTAAGCGCCGACGTCTCGACACCGGCCAGAGGCGTCGAGCTGCGTACGGCAAATCCGCGCGTGGCAGCCGGACGGGCCATTGCCTTGGCAAGCGCCTGCTTCATCTGTGAGGAGCGCAACATGCTGCAATTTGGAAGCTAAGTTCGTCCGCAAGACCACCGGAAACCTCACTGCTCGCACAAAACTGAACTGACAAAGCGGCCCACAGCCGCTAGATTGGGACACGGTGTTTTTGTAGGCCTTACTGAAAACAAGTTTGAATGTTTAAAACAGATTAGGTTTTATTCGAATCTCCCATCATTTTATGCGACCTTTTTGGTAGATACTCACAGGTAATTAGATATTAGGAAGGCCGTCTGTGTTTTCTTAGTAATCTGAATCTTCTAAACAGCATTTCGTTTATAGAGGCTCCAACGTTGAACATCGGTGATTTAGCGTACTTAGACGGGACGCCTAATAGTGGGTAAGGCATGGTCAACAATAGCAATACAAGATCCTTGAAATGTCATTCGAGCGCTGTCGAGCAACGACTTGATCAGCGTGCATCTACCAACGACGAACACCACGTAGTACAGGCGAAGGGGGGAAGCCAACGCTATCTGGTAAATTGATAAGTTTGTATTACTTAATTTGATACTATTAGTAGTGACCAGCCTGATCTGGTATAAAAATCGTCTCATGCAGTGTGACGTGACGAACTAGTATTTTGCAGCAAGTCTTCCGTCTCTATACATGTACACGTCTTTGGCCCAACACGTATGTGTTGGCACTCCAGCCTTCACGCACTTCAGCTTCCATGTTCTACACTAGTGGGCTGAGATAATTTCCGAAATGCTCATGCACTCCAAGACATTTGTGCCTATCGACGCTATGAACACTGACCGTCACTGACAACGACGTGGAATCATAATGGCGAGGATCAGAATCCAAATTCTCGACTCTCGTCTTGAATCGAGCTGCCAAAACCCAAGAAGCTATCGTGAGCATGCTGCTCCACAGACGACGTCTTGATTTTGGTCATCATACCTGGTGGAATCCGGGTTTCGTGCAAATCATTTTTCATGCACACACATCCAGTCTAAATTTGAGTGCCACGGGGCCACGTCATACGTACCTAGTCATTGATATTTGCTACGCCAGTAATCCTGCTGATACCACAACGTGGAGTGCGGTTCCTGGTCACCGCTGTCTTCATCCATGAGTGGGCCGTGTGCCGGAGACTGATACACCGGCATCCACCGCGGATTGGAACCTCCAAGTGACTCAAGTGTCGTCAGCAGTTCCTCTTGTTGTCGCTGAAAAGGTGACGGCGAGTTGCCGGTCGCGATCTTCTGGTCCATCAACGCTTCCATTGCGATTCGCTCCGTTTCCGCCTCTTCTTCCTCTTCTTTCCGCTTCATCTGGTCGTTGAGCGACTGCTTCGGGGTCCCTGGAGCTCTCCCAATAGGAGATCCAGGGATCTCGAAGCGATCGCTGGGTGAGAACGACTGTCGTCGCTCATTTGAGTCAAAAAGTTGCTGGAATTGCGCGTGCAAGACACCGAGTTGGGTGTTCAATTGGTTGACTGTAGACAAGTCACTGAAGTTTATCGGTACTGTAGCACCAGACGGTGGCATCGGGTTTGAAGGAGGTTGCGTCCATGACACACCGGACACTTGAGTAGGCATCGGGCGCTGCATCAGATACACCCGGATAGTGTGGAGCTGTTCGAGCAACACCTTATTATTGTCCTCTAGACGACCTACTTCACGTCTCAAGAAGTCGCTATCTGCAACTGCAGTCTTTAGTTTCTGTTGCGCTCTCTCGCAAGCTTCATGAGCTTGATGTTCTCGTGCAACAAGCTCGTTTCGCTCTTGTAATGCACGCATACTAAGTTCGTCACGTAGCTTCTTGGCTACAGCTCGACACTTCCTTGCCCACTCATCACTTGATCGCGTTACACAAGCTTGCGCCAGTTGAGGGAGTTGCCATTCTACCGCTTGTTGCATACGTTGCAGTTCCTCTGTCCGTCGGATTTCGTCGCGTTTGCGAGCGTCCCGTTCGTCGCTCAGTTCGCGTTCGAGCTTCTGCAGCGCGAGCTCCGCCTTCTGCTTGGCCGCACGCAGCTCCTGGATCTCAGCACTCGTCTCAACCTCTACATGACGCGCCTGTATCGCTGTGAGCTGCTCGCGTAGCTCCATCAGCTGCGCACCGCGCTTTTCCACGCGCGCAGCTTCCTTAGCACGCCACGCTTCAGCTTTAGCGAACCGTTCTTCCAATCGCGCCGCTTCGTAGTCTTTCTGCGTCACTTGGCTCTCTAGTTCACGCACACGGAAGCTCAGTTTGTCACTATCTACGCGCTTATCGTGCTGTGCACTGAGCAGTTCATCTTGCAGTGCAGCGAGCTGTTTCTCGACTGTGTGCTTAGCTGTCGTGAGCGCGTCTGTCTGTGCTTTGCGCTGCTGTTCGCGACGCACTAGCACGTCAACTTCGAGCTCCAGTTGGTTCGTTCGGTCTGTCTGTGTCGACAGCTCTTGCTTGGCGATGCGTAGCTCCTTCTCGAGCGTCGGGACGCGCTCAGCCAGACGATCAACTTCACGTTGAAGCTGGTCGCGTTGTTTCTCGAGTGGCTTCACTTGCTGAGCCTGTACACTGGCCAACTCGCCTCGTAGCTCAATGACCTCTGACTGGAGCCTCGTCTTCGCCCCAGCCTGTTCGTCTAGCTGTACATTGAGCTGCGTTTGAAGTCTCTGGATACGCGACTGAGCCTGCGCTTCAGCGTCAGCAGTGATACGTTCTCGGTCCGTGGCCAACTGCTGCTGGTGCTTCTGTTGTTCAAAGCTACTATTGATCGTTCGGGTCTCTTCCTGAGCCTTCCGAAGCTCTTCTTGAGCTCTACGAAGCTCGTCTTGAGTCCTGTTGAGTGCAACTTGTAGTGTCGTATTTTCCGCCTTCTTGGCGTCTAGATCTTGACTTATTACATCGTACTTCCTACTCATTTCCGTGCTTTCTCGTTCAAGACGATCAACTTTCGTCTGTAAAACGCGGTTCTTCTCCTCCATTTCTTGCGTTATTTTCTCCTGTTTCGTCAACGCTTCTTGCACAATGTTAAGCTGTTGACACTTTACAGCTTGTTCATCTGCTGTGATTTGCAACATTCGAAGTTCCTGTTGCACTTTATCAAATTGTAGAGACTTTGAAGCTGATTCTTGCTGAAGTATCTCTAATTGTTGACACTTTTTCGTCTGCTCGTCGAGTGTTGACTTTAGAATGCGATTTTCTAGTGCAACTTTTTCCAGTTGGTCACGAAGTGCTGCAACTTCAGTGGCATGTTGACGATTTAACGTTTCAGTTGAAGAGAGTTGCTGGTCAAGTTTCCCTTGAAGTTCAGTTTTCGTTTTCTCAAATATTTCTGAAGCTGTTTTGGATTGTTGCTCTTGTTCTGCAAGACGCTTCTGAAGACGGTCAAGTTCTGTTTGTTTACTCTCCAGAGCTTCTCTGTTCTGCTGAGCTTCTTTCTGCTGGGCTTCCATTTGTTGACTTTGCGTTTGCCCCTGTTGCTTGACAAGACAAGTGTTTTCAGCTTCCAGTTTGGCGAGTTTATCCCCCAGTTGCTTCTCTCGTGCTGATACAGCGCTGTCCTGTTGAGCTAGTTCGTCAAGGTGTTGCCTTTCCATCGTAGAAGCTGCAGTCTCCTGTTCGGAGAGCTTGGTCTTCAGCTCGTTGACTTTCATCTTGAGATAGTTGCTTTCTTTGGCTTCCTGTTGAGCGGTTTGGAGGTTTTTCGTGGTCTCGGAATGAGCAACTCGCTCCCGTTCTAATTCACTGTTGGCGTCGTCTAGTTTCGTCTCTAGCTGTTGCATCTTTGCTATTGTCGTAGGCGACGACGCAAAAGTTGTAGTTGTAGTCGATTGTTTACTAGACCACCTGGAATCCTGTTGCGTAGTATGACTACTAGACAAGGGAGCTATCGCTGCTGTCGGGGTGACTGTGGTGGGCGCAGCGCTTCCAGGTCGTTGAGATGTAAACGGTTCTAAGCGTGAAAGACTCGCGTCAGCTGCGTTCGAAGCTGCTGTCTCCTGCTTTGGGAGTGTAGTTGACAATGGTTTGATCGCAACAGGAACCACGTCGTCATCGTTATCTAAAAGCCACGAGCGATCACGACCAAAACCGAATCCTGTGGCTACCGGAGTCGACTGCGCTACTGTTGAGGTAGAATCAACCGAAGCGTTAGTACTATTACCAGTTTTCCAGGATGGAGTGGACTGTGTTGGCGTGGAAAAGAGGTCGCTGATTCTAGATTTATTTGACACTAGAGCGGAGGTGACAGGCGCCGGCGTTTCCTCGTCACTGATGTCGTCAAAGCTGTACACATCGACGTTGTTGGTTACCGCAGGGGCGTTTGAACTGCTCTTGGTATCGATAGTTTCGGTATGTGCTTCGGGAATCGTTTCGGTCGGTTGAGACGCAACTTGAGCAGCATGTTCATCTTTTCTCAATTGAATGAGCTCTCGATAGTGCGCGTCCAGCGGATGCTCCCAGATGCTTTCCTCTGTACTCGAATTAAAGTAGTAGAGCGTGCCGTCTTCAGTCTCGCCCTGTTCCCAGTCTGGAGGAAGCTCAGCCAGTAATGCCTCCTGAACAAGAGATAGCAGATAGCTTTCGGAGTCCGGGTCAACGCCAAGACTTCGTGCATGGTCTCGTAATGCCTCCTGGAACTCGGGACTGCTAGTGTCCATGACAAATAGTGAGTTGTCTTCTCACATCACGGGGGAGCTCCTGGACGAACGTTGTGGACAGCTAAAATTGGCTGCTGAGCCCTCAATCAGCGATGCGGCATCAGCAGTTTCTATGGAAGTTTACTTTGGTCGTGTTTTAGATGACTTGTTTTGAGAAGGGTACATTCAGAATTGTCACCGAATAGTTTTGCTTCTGTGTTTTGGCAAAATAAAAATAAAGCGAGTACAGTTATTATCAATTACGGATAATGCATGTAACGCTGTACTTGTGGGTATCGGTTGCTGGAATTACACGTTCTTGTGCCATTCAAATTGTAGAATTCCATTCCGGCTGCTTGACGCATCGTCTTACGCGCAAGGACATGGATCCTTCGCTGCCGATAACACACTCCTCGCCCGGAGGTCGCATCTTGGCTGAGCGACACCAGCAGCGTCGACAGAGGTAGGAGCCAACAAGGCAACGACGACGAAGCTGAGGATGAACAACGACTTGAACATGATGGAAGGGGTATGGCAGGCTTGCGGATGTAGAGACGAAATGTGAAGAGGCTCGATTGGTGCAATCGAAGATGCACGGGAACAAGAAACAAAGGCGAGGGTGGTGATAGTTTGATAAACGCTGATAAAGATAAAGGACATTGTTGATGCTACTTGAATTTATCGCGTCAACAATGATGACAATTTTATTTTCCGCATTATCAAAAGCACATCCACAGATGGTAGTCTGGGTGGGTGTCATGAGACTGCACATCTCCAAAAGTGGAGGACAGGAGCAAGGTGTGTCATCGGGACTTCAACTTCCTTATTCTATCAAGGCCGTGCACGATCGCCCAGATGAGCTCTGAAATTTGGTGCTGAGTGCTCAAATCGGATTGCAAGAGTATGCCTCGGCATTCCACCGATTGTGGGCCACAATATATGGCAATAGATGTATGTGGGAGATATATCGTACCGGTATTAATAGTTTGAGAGTGCTATCGTGAGAGTCACCAGCAACGGCGGCAGCATTATCACCAAAGTAGCGCCCTGCACGGCTCTTCGTATAGCTAGTTAGGTCATGCTCAAGCCAACCTCTGAAGCGCTTACACTCTAAGCACTAGCACGGATTCATTAAACTCCGTTCCGGATGAACTGAGAGAGGCTACATCACCCCTCCTTTTACACCCTAGCCCTGTTTGGTGCAGTGCAGGACAAACGCATTTGAACTTTTAATTTTAATTATGATTATTGTCCCGAAAGAATAAAATAGAGAATTCCTTGCCATATTTTGTATGCTTTACAGCACTGACGTGGTATCCGCTGGCATATTTCCGGCCCTCTGTCTTGCGCTACGTAGTAGAAAAATTAAACTGGTCGTTAAAAATACACAGCTGCTTTTAGCAGTACATTGCGTTACGAAGATGCGGGTTCGATTAGACCGATTGTCGTTTGAGTGGCCAAAAATACCAAATTACATCATAGAGCTCAGCTTAGGTTATTTGGTCAATAAAGAGGTGCTCGCCTAGCGTTTCTGCTGCTTTAGAATCGTCCAGAATAATTATCAATAAATCAATTGCATTATTAATTGCTGTAAGAAGAAAGAATTGTCTTAAAAGTTGCATTTTCGGGTCTGAAGTGAAAGCGACGGCGAAAATGGTGCTCATCGCATTCTTTTTCGGAACCTTGAGTCGCGGGGCTTCTTAAAAAAACCGTGAAGAGTGAAAATTCGAACAGTTTCCATCGTGAGCTCTTCCGTAACGAAGAGCTGCTCCAAGGTTGTAACCTGTGTCACTGCCATGTATAATGACGAGCATGACACAAGGACCGATATTTTTCTGAATCGTGACCCTGACATTTTTCTGATGTGAAAACGAAGGCTGGTACCAGGGGGGTTAAAACACTTGGGTATTGAAGGACCGCTAATGCCGATGCCAAGGACTCAATATCCAACCTGGTTGCTCCTGTAAGCAGTGGATAATAACGGCATTTGAGACTGCCCCCACGACAAAAGCAGTTGTGTCACTACCCCCGAGCTTAATAGCCTTTTGTAGAACTTACTACTCGCTCGGTCGAAAGCCAAAATTGCAAGAGAATCGCCGTGCGCTTCAATGAGGCTGTCGCCGGATTGGCACACTCTGGATTGTAGGAGCTCCATAATTTGGCGGCCCAGAATCGTCGGGAGCGTAATTTACCGCTAACAAGCCTCGTATAAACTAAAAGCCAGACTCGAAAGTCTACTCGTTTCAATAGTATCAGGCCTGTATCACAGTTGAGACCCCCGGATTTGCTAGCAGTCGGAACGTTGCGGATCATGGCTGCTGGCTTTACCCATTGGACGCCCCCCAAAACTGGCATAAGGGTGTCATATGCAATCTCTAAAAAATAAAATGTCGATGATTTCTGATGTATTTCAAAAGATAATGCGAGGGGAGGTGTAACGGGGTTACATGGTGTGGAACACACAGGGGTACGAA
>NW_003303692.1:480095-483417 GCF_000142945.1 Phytophthora infestans T30-4 | reverse complement strand
ATATGACCCACGCTCATTACTCCATGACAACAATGTACCACGTGATGTGCATCAAGTTGTAATTACGATGTTCAAGAATATATCTCGGAGCGAGGTCGTGTACCCACCCGGTGCAGCTCATCTAAATGCTGGGGAGATACTACCGAGTGGGGTGTCGTCGATGATTGCCTCAATACACCAGATTGGTGCGATTGGGGCTTGGGATGTATTTCTGGATATAGGCTCTGGCGTCGGGAATATCGTAGTTCAATTTGTGCTTTCAACTGCTGTTCGATCGAGCATTGGGATTGAAATACGTCGTGTTCTAGTAGGTCGTTGCAATGGGATATTGAGTGAACACGTAGTGAGCTGGCCAAGACTGCAAAATGCCGATATTTACGCTCAAGATGTGAAAAAGATCGATCTGTCAACTAAGTCTCCGTTCACAAGCGCCACAATCGTGTTCGCAAACAACTTGCGCTTTGATCCTTCAGCCACAAATCACATCGCCGATTAGCTCGCATGTATGCCTGATGCCAGAGTTGCTGCGCTCACCAGTGCGGTTTGTCCAAGACACAATTCTATCTGCACGAAACACTTCTGCCGTCGTTGGAAACTACGCACTTGTGTACACGTGAATGTGAGTGTGAGGTGCCGATTTATATTTTCGTCAAAAGAGGCGAGTAAGCAGTGCACGAATGTACTGAAGTTACCACGAGATTTGGTTATCGTCACTGCACGTTTAGTAGCAATCGTTTCTACCCAAGTCCGTATCTATTGAAATGTGATTCAGTTATACATGTAGTTGCTCAGCGTAGGCTAATGCCAACTTTACCGTTGGGAAAATCTGGTAGCTCAAACTCAGATGGCATGCCTTCACACTTATGACGGCACACTCTCACACACAGCGGCTCAACTGAGCTGAAAATCTTCAATGCTCAGCATCAGGAGATCCATAATGGCCCGTATACACCACGAAAATGAAATATATGTAGGTGCATATCGTTAAATGTTTTTCAGGACGTACTTCCCGAATGCCGGTAAGCCTTACTCGTTCCTCCGCACACATTCACAAAAGCGTAGCAAAACGAAAAATTAGTAAATACAGCATAGTAAGTGCCCCGCCATCAACCATTCAATGTCCGTACACCCGTCAACCATGAACAACTTCATATCGCAGGATCGGATGCCCTCAGCATTGCCCAGCACACTAAAATGCGCATTATTTTCTTCGCTTCCCCGATTTGAGTAAGTCTCAGGAGTTGTTTTCTGTGTCGTGACCACCGGATGGGCTCGTATCGCCACCACCGTGTCGCTACCACCGGATGGGCTTGTGTCGCCACCACCGGATAGGCTTGTGTCGCCACCACCGGATAGGCTTGTGTCGCCACCACCGGATAGGCTTGTGTCACCACCACCGGATGGGCTCGTGTCGGGGGAGAGAATGCCTATCAAAATTGCAGTTGTCCCATGCCTACCAAAAAGAAAAAAATATGGGAAACGTAAGATTGAGATGTGAGAAAGAACATGGGAAGGTGGTAAGTGTGAGAGTTAAAGTATATTCGATTTCGTCTTTGTCTGATGAATCCTCAAAAGCCGAGTCGTGGGGTGTATAATTTTAAAGATTTCGTGGCCCTATGCGAGCGTGCTAAAAGACCCACCACGCGAATCACCGGTTCTGGAAGAAAGCTGCTCCGTAAACGTCTGCTGGAGCGAAACGTACCCGAATGCGATGTACAACAAAGTCTTCGTGCATTTTTCGCGTCCCACGAAGGCTATATCGATAAACGTGAGGTATGTGCAGCTCAGTTAGTGCTCCCTGACTACTGGCATGACCATCCAGACTACCAGTTTTCTGCTGGTGCTTACCAAGCTGCTACGACGAACGGTCGATGTGTCGCGAACTTGGACCATAATACCACTGCTGAAGATCAGCGCCGAGAAGCTGGTGACCGTGACCGAATCGCTGATGATGCAGACCACCGCCAAGACGACGCTAATGTTGGCCGGGTTGTTGCTGCTCACGGTCGACATACCGCTGATAGCGACCGGAAAGTTGCTACGACAGTTAACAACCAAGATGCCACCGACCATGGCCAAATGGCGCGTACCACAGATCAACGCCGAGAGATCACCGGTAACGGCCGAATTGCTGCTTTTAGCCGTCGAGACGCTGGTCATAGCGACCAAATTGCAGGCGCCGCACCGCACGTTTCAGTCAATACTGTGTCCTACTGGGCTGCTGCTGTTTCTACTACCCGCGGCCAAAGTGCTACTATTTCTACAGGCCAAGGTCGCATTCCTAATGCTACGTACATCCGAGATGTTTCTCACCGCAACCAAGTCGCATCTACAGCAGCTACCCTTGACCAACCCCATGCAGGTCGCGATCGAATCGCTACTGCGTCTACTATCCACGATCGAATTGCTGGTGGTGGTACTGCTCACAGTCGATCTCCTGTTGGCCATGGTTGCATGTCTGCTGCTCTTTATGTACGAGATGACCAAGCTACTACTGCTGCAGCGCATCGCCGAAACGCTATTGCTCCTCACGATCAAGCGGTCACGGGTAATGGTGGTGATGCTGCAGGTCGTGACAGAGGTAGTGATGGCGCCGCTCCTCGTAGCCATAGTGATGACCATGGCGCTAGTTTTCTTGGTGGCGCTAGTGCCCGAGCTTCGACTGGTCCTTCTTCTATTGCTACTGATGCTACTCACGCGTCTAACGCCGCAGTTTCACGCGCTGTGGGTCTCGATGTACGAAGCCCCTCGTCGGATCAGACCGACGAGGATATGGCGACGAGTAATAACGATGACCAGAGCGCTGAGAGTGATGACAACGCTGTTATTGAGCTTTCAGAGGGTGAATACGAAGGTCAAGTAGAGGAGCCCTACTACGATGAGTATGATACGCAGGTTGTGGATGTCGCTTGGAATCCGACAACAATTCCATACACATGGATTCGCCAGGATTATCGTCGAGCAAGCAACGACAGGCGTCGCAATGAACGAGCAGCTCGTCGAACCAACTAACGTTCGTAAGACGTTTTATTTCTAGAAAGGGCTCAGACCTTTTCATGTCGAACATGCATGTCAACAAGCACTAAGTTAGTGAAATCACCAGATGAGTGACAAGTTTTTCACTGCAGACAAACAATTTGCTGTTGACTTCCGTCTGTTTGAGGTTGAATCGCTACTACATTTTTTGACGTTAGTGTCCACGTAGTACCAGCCTTCGTTCGCTGACTGGATGATAATTGCCTCGTTGCATCTGACAAATGTCCCCAAATGTCAGCCTGCGCTGAAATATTGCTCGTCCGCGCGTGCGTACTTGCGGCCAATG
>NW_003303692.1:471008-479628 GCF_000142945.1 Phytophthora infestans T30-4 | reverse complement strand
GACCTTACTCTTCTTGGCGTTAACCGACAGGTCGTAGCACGAGCGGTCGGCGTGGCCGGCGCACCCCACCCAGCCGGAGCTCAACTTATATCTATATGTATACTTTTAAACTGTTATTATAGTTTCACTTGATACTCTGAGTATCAAGTGAAACTAAAGAAACACTGAATACTATGAGTAATAATAGTAGTAAATATTCTCAGTATCAGTGAAACTATAATAACATTACAGTATAAGATTAAATGTAGGTCATAACTTTATAAAAGGCTATATTTCAGGTTTTAGTACTTCCAGTTGCACGTTCTCATTGACAGGATTCGATGGTTGTGGGATTGTGGAGATCACTTGTCTATCAATCGATACGTACTTAAGCGATTTGGACGACTGGATTCATACTCAGTGGTAGAGTATATTGAAGCATTGAAATTTTCACGTACTTGCATGCAGAGAGTCTTCGAGTAAAATCCATTTCAGGAGAGTCCTACATATTCAACTCAACTTTTAAGAACTGCTGCTTGCTATCGGCGAAGGTCTACGTGAATTGAAATATGCACTTTTTAAGGAAAGGAATTATAATATATACGAGAGAGCAATATATCAGTAAAAATTATAAAAATAACGTAGAAATTACCAGGATGAATTCAAATTTGGCGCGACGTTGAAGCTGCCAAATCGTTCAGGGTTCGGGGTTGCATTTTCCCTCGGGGTGACCATTCCACCAATAAGATATTGGTATCTAAAAGGTTGTTTTGCGATTGGTGGAGCCGTGTTCAAACGAGCTATGATTGGTTGAGCTGTTGCTTCAACATGTGAAGTGTTTGCTGGCGTGTGGCGGCAATTTTCCGGCCAGCGTGGTTATCAAGCGGTCATTTTAAAATATGCCGACCGGCGCTTCTATCCATCGACGCTGCCCGTGAGCAAACCTGCACCCCCCCCCCGTTATCGACACAGCCCAACTCGACCCAATTCTCGCCTAGTCACTGATTAACGGGGATCGTGTGGTGTAGTATTCACCATCAATGAAGGCGCTGCTACATCGAACACATCTGCACCACTGGGACGCACAGAAGAAATCGTTCGAGAGTATTTTCGTCTGGCGCTACCATGAAGAAGATCCAGATGGTATTGACGGACAGTAGGCTTGACCGGATCGAGCTACTGAAGATCCTGCTGAACGTGTACACTATCCCGCGTCGTTCGTGATCCAAGCAAGCGGAGATCTTCTACACGTCTATCGCGTACAGAACCAAGATACTGGGTGTCTGTCGCACGCTGAGGTGATGCTCTCCTCATTATATCTGCCATTCTGGCTGTGGAAGAAGGTCCATACTATTAATACGCTCGCTCAATACCGATCCTTAGAAAGCCCAAACGTACGTCGTACGTTATCTGGCCATCGCGGAGCTGCTGAACGAGGGGACTGTGGTACGCCCGCAAGGGTAAGCCACTGAGAAGCTACTTATGGGCTAGACGCTTAGTACACGTAAATGTGTCCACTTTCGAGCGATAAAAGACCGTCAGAATTCGCATTCACACGCACACACACGACTAGACAGTTGCTAATGGACGCACGTACACCGTTATCGACGCAAAAGAGCAGATCATTGAATACCCAATTCCACCGAAAGGATGTTTAAAGCTTAGCTACACAATGAGCTCGAACGCCTTTATCACATCCGCAACTCGTAAGAAGTCTTGAAGGTTCTGAGCACGTGCTGCCACCGCTGTCTCCAAAACCACGGTTGAAGGCTCTGAAGTGCGTCAATTTCGTATTCGGATACAGCTGATGAGCTATTGAATCACCCCCCCCCCCCCTCGACTACCCTCGTACCTACAAAAGGCTTGTCGCGAATTTGTTACACCGGAGTCACTCGAAGATAGCCCCTTGCTTTTTGTACAAGTCCATTCCGTTAACAGTCCTGCGGATACGCATGGTGCTACAATAACATAACTGATAGCATCCTCACACAACAAAATGTTTTCACTTGAAACTTGAGAGCTTCGTTTTCGTTTGGAAACGGAAGTATTCTTATAACTTCTGTCCACGCTGTTTGCGGTAAATCGCTTTAGAGGGGCTCACTCCTTTGCTTCCGCGGCGATAAAATCTCATTGGAGGTAGCATGGCAGGCGTAATGTCATCAGGTCTTGTTTGGCGCCACTCGGCGACCGATAGTACGCGCACTTGGTGCATTAGCACTGCTGCCATTCATACTTGTCAATTTGCTTCGCCAATACGTTGACGACGGTCATGACCATACTTAGATATACAAAAATACTGTAGCCGCGTTTCTTGTGGAACCCGTCCTTCTTGTGGAGATAAATAACCTCGTCATCAACAGCTTCGTCCGCTTTCATTTTCTTGTAGCACTTGTAGTGTTCTTCGAGCTTCGTCCGGGTATACTCAAGGTAGACCTTCAAGAAACTTAGACGATCATGAAGGTGTTTGACTGTGATCTAGTGTAGATAACAAGTAAGACGCTGATAGCAGCTAACAAAAACACGCATAAGCAGAGTCATACCTCCGAAATTTCCATGGAGGATCTCAGCCATCGCAGCATCATAATGTACTCGTGAAGGTGATCTTGCTTGCCTGCATAAAGCTCTGCATAAACTTTGTACATCTGTTTCACAGGGAGGGCCCCAATGAAATCATCAATTCCGGCGTATGAGCCAAAACTGCGCTCGCGTTCCTAAGAGCAAAAACCGCTTTCGTCAGCGGAGATTTTATCATTGGATAACAAAGCCACATAGCGTACTTGGGGGTCAAGCGAATAGGAGACAGGGTATAGGTTGTCGAATTCGATAGGCTGATGGGTGCCGGCAGCGAAGTACTCCAGAGCCTGGGTTGAACATACATCAATTACCAAGAGCTTCACATAACGAGCTTACAGCTCACGCACCATGTTGATATCCACGCCACAACCTCCATTCCAGCCCAGCGTCTCCTCTGGGGTTGGTAGCTATTTGAGTACATCATACACAGTCAGTTGCAAGAGCATTTAAAAAAAACAAATTCGAGCAACATACTGGACAATCAGCCATATCTACAGGAGACGGCAAAATCTAGACTGAAAAGAACATCCCTTTACAATCCAGGTGCGGTTCGTGGGAGATCACTGGTCTATGCAGCTGAGTTTATCGAACACGTGATTTGAGTGGATAAAATTAAGCTGGGGCACTAAAAGGTAAGAGTCTTCTTCACGTCAAGCATTTCGGCGAGAAAGAGATTGTAGAGCTGCTGAGGTTTTAGATATGGCTACGCAGCGGAGTCCGTAGCTTTTGTTCACTATCGTGCATAGTAGCCAGGCACTGCCAACAAATCTGGCTATCTTCGTTCGACTAAAAGCTTTTCGAGCGTCCGTGACTTGTGTAAAAGGATCAACGTGAAGTACGTAGACTTCAGGGCAGTCTGTTCTTGACACAAGTGTCGAGTGCGCGACACAGATGTCGGTGACCTTGCAAAATGTCCGTTCGACGCGAGCCTAGCACTGAGCAAAACGCGCAGCCTTTAAATACCTTCAGGTCGGTAGGTCGCCTCCTCTGTGACTCCCTGGCGGTATACGACAGCCTTTGTCGCTTAAGACCACGTTGTGCTTTCGCAAAATCTGGAGTTGTGGTCTTCTCAGCTTGAGACCCGGGCGCAACGAAGCCACATAAACATTTTCGTAAAAGCTGCATCATAATCGTTAGCTGACAGAGCATATAGCTTAGATAACACTTATGAACATGACCTGCGTACCGTCGATCTTCCCCGTGGGTTTGTACGTGATGTCACACTGTGCAAGTTTGCATCTGTTGACATCTGCGAGTGTACCCTGCTCAGATTGTTCAGATCCTGTGTCTGCTTTGCTGGGTAGTAGATGTAGCGCACGAGAAGTGTGTGGGGGCCGCATAATCCTAGAGGCCGTGTAGGCCACGGATGATCCTGTGTTTGCTTTGCTGGGTAGTAGATGTAGCGCGCGAGAAGTGTATGGGGGCCGCATACCCTAGAGGCCGTGTAGGCGGAAGATGCTGTGTTTGCTTTGCTGGGTAGTAGATGTAGCGCGAGAGAAGTGTGTGGGGGCCACATAATTCTAGAGGCCGTGTAGCCCAGGGGTGGGAAAAAATAATATCAATCCCGTAATTACTGTATTATCCGGCTACAATTATTATTATTGGATCTGTCCAAAGTCAATATAATATGATATTGATCCAATAATATCAGTACAATACCGGTTTATACCAATATGTTAGAGGCAACTAGCTCTTCGCGCCAATCGTTCAAGTGGTTGGCTGGCAGGCACAGACACGAGCACGAGCCGAAGCCTCACAGCACTTCCTCACTTTTCATTTGACCACGATGGCTCCGAACCGTGATATCTGCGCATTCTTCTACGAAGACAAGGGCCAAGGCGACTTCCGCTGTCAGCTTTGCGGTTCTTACCGCAAGCAGCAAACCGGTACCGGGTACTCGAACCTGATGTCCCACCTCAACCTGACGCACCCCGACTTCAACGAGACCTACAGCGCATCTGCGGCTACGGACGCCCCTCTGTCCAACTTTGGGTTCGTGTCCGAGGCGACTCAGCATCGCTATCAGTGGCTTCAGTGGGTCGTAGAGAGGCACATGCCCGTCTCCGAGGTCGACAACCACCTCACAAGGTCCATGTCGTCCTGGAAGCCCGTTTCGTCCAAGAGGTTGAAGGAAGACATGAAGAAGTGCTCCGAGAGCGTTGGTGTGCTGATCGAAAGCGAGTTGGGCAAGCTGTTTGGTGTCATGTGGGATAGATGGACGCACGGTACCACGCACTACGTCGGTATGTACGGTGTTTGCTACGCAGACGGCAAGCGCCGTGAGCGACTGCTGTCGCTGTCACCGCTGGAGGACGGCAGCCAAGATGCTGAAGTGCACATCGAGATGTTCAAGCGCGTGCTGGCGCTGTATAACAAGGACATCTCTATGGTGGCTTTTCTGGTAGCCGACAATTGCGCGACCAATCAGCGGATCGCTACGTTGTTGGAGTTGCACTGGTTGGCTGTGCAAGTCACCGGTACAAACTTGCGGTGAATCGCTACTTAGCTGCTTATGAGCCGGAGCTCGCTGCAGTTAACAGTCTGATGGTGCAGCTACGACACGTGAACAATGCTGCGGAACTATCAAAATTCACGGACCTGAAACCTGTCAAACGGAATGTTACCCGTTGGTCTTCGACATTCGCAATGGTGGACCGCTATAAGAAAATTCGAGATTCTATTCGGCAGGTTGATGCTGTTGACGAGTTCATCCCAAAAGGTGCGGCCCACAAGAAGCTTCTCGGCCTGCTAGAGCACCTCAAGAAACTCGATAGTGTCTGCAAGACACTCCAGCGCGAGGACACCAGCATGGCGGACGTGCGTGTTTTGTTTGACCAGGTTGTTGACGACTAACCAGTTATGGCGAGCCATCTGCGTCCGGCGGCGAAGATCGTCCATGCGCCGGCCTTTGAGGCAGCTTTGGTCAAGATTTGCAACAATGCGAAGCTCACTGCGTCTGAGTCGCGCGCAGTCCAGCGATTGGTGGTGGAGCCAGATGCTGCAACTGGTAAGAGGAAGGAGCGCTCGACGAGCGATTACGCCAGCGCAATTCTACGAGGGGGGAAGCAGATGCGAGCGGCTGGTGCTGCGGGTGTGAGCTTTCATGAGCTGGCAAAGGTTGTGCCGCCCACCTCAAACACAGTTGAAATACTGTTTTCGCAGTGCAAGCTCATTCTGACGCCTCAGCGGTCATGCATGCTTTCTGCAAACTTTGAGATGTTAGCATTTCTTCGCGTGAACCGCGACATGTGGAACGCGACTTCGCTCGTCGCCAATGAGTAGGAAGACTTGGTAGTTAGAGGCCACAATATACTTATATTGGCCCCGTTATTATTATTGTACTTCATCATATTCCCGTATTATTATGGGACTCGATGTCTTGCAGTACAATTTCGTATTGTATTGTCCGAGGCCTGGTGTAGCCCACGGTACTTCACTTACTGACAATATTCTGCAAGTGACAAACCGGAAAATTGCAGTTGAGTGAGCTACCAGCCAATTGCTGACTAGAAAAAATGGTGTTGCAAAAGAATACCTGAGGTACTCTTCTGTCCCGTTTTTGTATATAACCTCTAGAATTACATAGAATATGGACATAAACCTCTGGCATTTTGTGCCGTAGAAAGCTACTTAAAGTATCCTTTAAGGGCTTTATACTTAAAAATTGTATGGTGTCCCTTCATATAGAAGTGTATGGCGTTAACGAAAGGGTTAATCACAGGGTTTGTGATTAAAATGGCTGGCTGCAGTATTTCTTGGTGCAGTAGCAAACAAGGATGCGTTTCCCTTTTCACTGCTGAAGCAGAACTTATCGCGCTGAGTGAAGGTGCAAAAGAAAAGTGAGTGGTTTTGGTACTTGCTTTTGGAAATGGGTTTTCATCAAACAAAACTTGTAGAAGTATGGTGTGATAGCTGGTCAGCTATAAGAATTCAGGAAATCAAAAAGCTAGCAAGCACATTCAAATTAAGCTCCTATTTACAAGGGATTTAGTAGAAGAAGGACGTTTGGTTGTTGAATATTGCCCAGCTACAAGTATGGCAGCAGACATCCTTACGAAGGCTCTTCCTACAAAGCAGTCGACAATACTAAGAGACAAAATTGGAGTAAAAGGCCTTCTGAACACTTAGTGGGGGTGTTAGAATGAGTATTTAATTGATGGTATAACTACTGAGCAGAGGGGAGATAAGAAAACAAGTGGACGATAAGTAGACGTGCAGAAGAGTGTAGATAGAGCGGAGGTAACCGCAGCACCTCACTTACCGCCGCGGCGACGAAGTATAGTGCCCTCGGGCGGTGGTCGCCGTAGCTAAGGAACTCGCTGAGAAATGGACATATCGGTGATATATAACCTCGCTCAATCGTATATCTAATAACAGATATAACAATCTAGATGTGCTAAAGTTTAGTGTGGTACAGTAGCTATTCTGGTAAAATTCAACAGCACTACCAGTCGTCTGCACGTACTACTACTCGTATCACTACCAGGATAAATATGTCGACTTCGTTCTGAGAACTCAACCCGAATTTGCCTCGCGTCATTGTCGGTCCATCAAAGCGGATTCCTTTTGAGAAAACTACCAGCAACGGTGCGATCGTGGTCAATCCGTCTTTCTTGACAATTTGTGACCAAATCGAAAACTATTGGAGCGCATTCTCCGCTTTGCTACGAAATGAAGCGAATGCAAGATTTAAACGATTCGAGCTGGTTTCCGGAGCCTAAACGGCCTAAGACACAAAGCGGTGAGCAGCTTAATGCGATATTCCGCTTCAAGCACCGCGCTCCCAGTGACATTCAGGATGAAGCTCTTTGCCACGTTTTAATTAAACAGTTTGCAGATTTTGTAGCAACGGTGAGGCCTGTGACGGTGCCTGGTCACTGTTGTGCTCAAGCGAATCCTTTAATTGACGATCGCGTAGTTCTAGCGTCCGAATTCGCTGATCACGAAGTTGATGTGCTGCGGGAGGTTGGCCGACGTCTGGACTCTTCAGTTGATGACATCCACAAAAGAGGAGATGTTTGGTATTATCCGTGGTTACCGATGTACGGCTGCGCTCTACAGCGAACCAAGGTCAGTGCTGCGGTGGTCAAGCTGGAAGTTATCTTTGTGGACGGATGGGAACGAATCCTACATTTTGTGCCGACGGGGAAATGCGTACATAGTGCCGTTCCTAAGACCTATAAAACGTTACATTGTGCCGATTTGGATTCGGTGTTGGAGGAGGAGTTCGGAAAGGTGTTTGATACAAAATTGCGAAAAGCTCAACAGGAGAAAGGTTCAAAGCGGAGTGCATCCTGTAATGATCTTGGACATCAAAAGACACCGCAATTCATCGCAGCAGTTGTACGTCGTGCGGTTGCTAAAGTCACTTCAATCGTACAAGACGTCGGTAATGATAGCAGATTATCTCCCCACGGAGGTACAACCGACGTAGGGCAGCATACCGGGGGCAGCCCTCGTGGTACGTGCTGGCCACTTGTGCAGGCAGTAATCGAACAAAATATCTGCTGTGGTCGGGGCCTTCTTCGAAAAACGATGGTGATGTTCAAGATGAGTTTACTTGAATCGTTCGTGACTGAGATGCAAGAAACATTCGGTCGTGGTGGTACTAACGTAAAAGAAGGATGCGACGCTGTGGACGATTCGTTTTTCATGCTACAAGACGTTGTTCAGAGTGCAGTTGAGCTTCTTGATTGTGGATATGATGTGTCGTCATTGAGGGACGAGTGCTCTCGTGTGCGAGTTAGTATCGGGGAATTTGTTGATACGCTAAACCTACAAGCTGCGACGCCATACCATCTACCGGATTCCACGATATTGCAGCAGCTCTCTTCATTGGAATATGGTGTGAAGATCGACTCCCCTCAGCGAGAATGGGACTTAAATTGTGAAGAAAGTAGCGAAACGAGGCACACTCGTGTGCTGGCTAATCTGGAAAGATGCTGGTTTCTCGATGGGGCTACATGCAGTCTGGACGCGTTGCTTCAATGGGGAGAAGTGAACGCGGCTCCAAAATCCTACAAGTGCATTCTAGCTCTGCGAACATTTGAGACATTCATGTTTGAGC
>NW_003303692.1:467207-470451 GCF_000142945.1 Phytophthora infestans T30-4 | reverse complement strand
TACCAGTCAATACCCTACAAGCTATGCCTCTCGAGTATTGACGGCAGGCATAATCCAGCCCTATGCAGGGACTTACCGGAAAAGTGTACACGTGTCTTGGACTAGGAAAATTCTGCTCTGTTATCTTCTGGGAGCCTTTTCGGCTCCTCCTATTTAATCCTATGCTTCTCATACAAATATCTAGTGAAATGTAGTCGTTTCGGATCTCTACCGACTCTTCAGGCGGCCGTTGAGCTCAGCGGCTATCCGGATAGCATATCCGGACCGATCGCCGAGTACTTACCGTGATCCTTGGCTCCTAAGCTCTGGGTTATCAGACCGAGCCGATTCTTGACCTAAAGTAGGTCGGCGTATGGTCGAATCTGGAAATCCCTACACCACAACAGCTTTCGCGCGTGTTCGCGCCGCCTAATCAGACGTACCGTGTCCGGTCGAAGTTCCTTGCGACCCGCGAGGGTAAGAAGGAGTTATTGGACTATGTCCAAAAGTTTAAACTCTTATCGCCGGAATGGCGCCGGACCATCTTCCGGAACTGGTCAGTGTGACCGTGTTCATGGAGGGACTTCGTGTGAGCGCAGCTCGAACGGAAGTGTTTCGTGTACACCCTAACTCTTTCGAAGAGGCGGTGAATGTGGCATTAAATGCCGAGTACAACTTCAGGTCGGCTCGACCTGGTTGGAGCGCTAGTAGCGCAAGCTCTTCGAGCGGTCCAGAGCCGATGGACCTCAGCTATGCTGAAGATGAAGAAGCGGAGCTTCTTGCTGCGGAGCAGCGTGCCGGCATCCGCCGATGCTTTGTGTGCAATAGCACTAAGCACTTAAGGGCATATTGCCCTCTGCGCAAGAAGCGCGGGGCTCCGGCGAGCCAACCCTCCGGGTCGTCGCCGGGAAACGGCATTTCCCAGTAGGCGCGGGGCGGCCTACTGGGGAAGAACTGAGTTCTGTTGTACCTCGAGGAGGTAGAGGGCAACGGGGCTCATCCCCGAAGAGAGCTGAGCTCTCTTACGAAAAGATTGTGTGCAAGCCGGGCTTGCTGGTCGTTCAAGCGAACGTGAAGGGCTTTGCAAAGCCATGGAGAGTCTTGATTGACTCGGGAGCCTCGGGCAACTACGCCCGTCGCTCCACCCTGGAAAAGAGTCAGCTGTATGCTGAGGCACTGGAAGTGCCAACGAGAGATACGATCTCTGTCCGTCTCGCGACGGGGACACTGGTAACTGTGTCGAAGGTCTCTGTCGACCTTGGAGTGAAGTTTGGGAGCTTCGATAGCGTGGAACGCTGTTTGGTCTTAGACCTGGATGCGAGGTATGACCTCATCCTTGGCATGGCATGGCTGGAACGTCATGAGCCATGGATCGACTGGAAGTCGAAAACGCTGGGTGCGTCGCACCCTGCCCCTAGTGGAGCTTTGGTGAGTCATGAACCCACCTCTGCTAGGAAGCAGAAGCGCTTTTGGCGCGATCACGAGGCCGAGGCGGCCGTAGTGCTGGACATTGGTATGTCCGAAATTGTTAGCAACGAGGTTGCTGTTTGCCCTGAGGGCGTACGTGGTGCGGCACGTTATCCGCTGAGCGGTGCAGGTCAGGTCAATGACCAACTGCTGGGTCCTGGTGAGGCCGAGCGCGGAGTGGCGCGTAATCCACTGAGTGGTATGAATCTGGTCGATGACCTACCGCTGCGTGACCCGAGGGTCGCGGTCGACTGCGAGTCGAGGCATCATGGGCGTGGCCCAGGAGATGCAGGTGAAATGACACCTAGCTCACTGTGTGAAGGTCAAGAACCTCTTGGCTTTCAGCCGAGTGTCTTGCGAGACACTGTATCCTCTTCGAGGAGTGATGGTGCTGCTGCACCCGGTGGTGGTGACGGAGATGTCGCCACACCGCCCTCATCCGGCCGGGCTCGGTCGCGGAGGGAGAGGAGAAGAAGACGCAGGGCGTCTGTGACGTCTTCGACGTCGGACGATGTGTTCAACGTGACGAGCGGTGACGTTCCACGTGATTGCTGTGAGCAGCTGTATACACTCGTGAACGGAGTGACGGGGGAGGTAGAAGGCGATATCAGCCTTGATACTCTGCCCGCTGCAGATGCTCTGCTAGAGCTGGACGAGATGTCCATTGCCGAGTTCGGCGAAGCCTTAAAGGCAGGCGAGCTAGCCGAGGTGGTCTTGCTGGGACCTGAGGAGGAGTTGAACTCCTCATCCGGCGTGGACGACGCGGTCCTAGAGGACACCAAGAAGGCGCTGAGCGCAAGAAGTGGATCGGCGATCCTCAAAGATCCTTCGGATCCCTTCTACCCGGTGGTGAAGGAGTATGGAGACGTTGTCTCAAAAGACCCACCGACGGGCCTGCCTCCGGATCGAAGCGTGTGTCATGAGATTGACCTGGTTCCTGGAACCAAATACTGCGTAACAAGGCAATGGCCTTTGCCGAGAGAGCAGTGTGACGTCATTGACGCATTCTTCCGTGCGAAGCACGAGGCAGGGATGGTGCGTGAGAGTAAGTCTCCGCACTCGACACCCACGTTCTGTGTCAGAAAGCCGAACGGCAAGTGGCGCATTGTTCATGCTTTTAACAAGCTAAATGCGGCCACTATCCCGGCGCAAACGCCGATTCCTCGCAAGGATGTTCTGCAGAACAACATGGTAGGCTGTACGTTGTACAGCGCGCTCGACTTGGTCGTTGGCTACTACCAATTGCTCATGAGAGCGAGCGACATTCCGCTGACAGCGGTGAGTACTCCGAGCGGTATGCTCTGGGAGTGGCTGGTGATGCCCCAGGGGCTGTCGAACGCACCAGCAACGTTCAATCGTCTTGTGACGCAGTTGTTTAGGCCCCACCGGGCGTACGCGAAAACGTACTTTGATGATATATTCGTCCATAGTCGTGCCGAGCACGGAAAGTCAGACGTGGATAACCACATTGACCACTTGCGAGCGGTGCTCGAGTGCATGCGCACTAATAAGTTGTATGCCAACTTGGACAAGTGCGTCTTTGGCGCGGAGGAGATACCTTCCTCTCGGGTGCTTCATTGAAAAGCGTGCTTACGGGCAGATCCTGCCAAAGTCAAGGCCATACGTGGACTGGGCCGTGTGCCATGTAGCCAAAAAGACTTACGCAAGTGGCTAGGCTTAGCCAATTACATGCACAAGTACAGCGCGAACTACGGCGGAGATGGCTCGGCCATTATCAGATCTCCTTAAGAAGGACGCACCATGGTGCTGGAACGTCGAGCACGACGGAGCCTTTGGA
>NW_003303692.1:451258-467107 GCF_000142945.1 Phytophthora infestans T30-4 | reverse complement strand
CTCGTGTACTGCTATGCGTTGTTCCGACAGAGTACGAACTCCTCTCTTGTACAATAGAGAGCCCTAAATTTGTGACGATTAGGAAGACCAAGGAAAATCGTATCAAGAGGTATGAACGCCCCAACCCTAAGGGGATCAAAGTGAAAGCATTTCAAGCGAGCCCGAGTTTACACATACCAATGACGATCAAAGTAATAATCGAAAGAGAAACGTTTCTTAATCAACTACAAGGCCGAGGCACTGATATCGATGTGAAATTCGGAGACGACAAGAAGTTGCATGCCGAAGGAGCATTAATGGTACTGTTGATATGTCGGACTGGAAGACACGCCGAAGGGCGTGAACGTGTGATCGCGTTTGAGTCTCGCCAGCTCAAAGCTGCAGAGAAGAACTATCCAGTTCATGACAAAGAGCTACTTGCAATGAAGTATGTTCTAGTCAAATTCAGGGTACACCTGCTAGGCTCTAAGCCTTTTGTGATCTTTACTGATCATGCGTCGTTACGCACTGCGACACAGTCGCCTCATCTCTCTCAGAGAATGGCAAGATGGCTTTCCTTCTTTGCCGAGTATAACTTCGAGGTGAAGTACAAGTCCGGGGCGGCTTAATGTAGTGGCCGATGCGCTCTCACGCAGGCCGGACTACGAGTTAGCTCATGTCACGACAGTGACGTCGTCAGTGCCTGACTTGATACGCGGAGCGTATGCACAAGACGACATGTGCGTAGCGCTGCTACGGGCTCTTGGGAGCGAAGAGTTTAAAGACTCTGACAAGGAATTGTCTGGGCGCTTACGCGCGAGGCTGCATCGATACTCACTCGATGACGGCCTGCTGTACTACAGCACCGACGCTGAAGATAACCCTCGTGTAGTCGTTCCTCATGATGAGGATCTAAAGTATCGAATCCTCTATGAGGTTCATGATACGCCCGTGGGCGGGCACTTAGGTCGGGAGAAGACCTATGGCTCGGTGAGCTCGATGTACTGGTGGCCCAAGATGTATAAGTGGGTCGGCACCTATGTACGCACGTGTGAGACGTGTCAACGGACAAAGTCCGCACCGAACACGGCAGCGCCATTGGCGAGTTTGCCTGTCCCCAAGGGATGCTGGCAGTCCATGAGTATGGACTTTGTGTTTGGCCTTCCCAAGGATAAGGCGGGAAACACGGGTATAGTGGTCTTTGTAGACCGATTGAGCAAGATGGCTCATTTAGCGGCAGTGCCGGACACCATTGATGGTGAAGGTACAGATTTGCTGTTTTTAGACCGAGTCTTTCGCCAACATGGCTTGCCTGAGGCAATTGTCTCGGATCGAGACCCGCGCTTCACCGCGAAGTTCTGGACGTCCCTCTTCAGAGTGCTCGGCACTCGTTTGGACATGTCCACAGCGGACCATCCGCAGACCGATGGTCAAACTGAACGCGTGAATCGCGTTGTGGAGGATATCCTCCGAAGCGTATGCGCTGAGGCGCCAAAACGCTGGAGCCAGATGCTCCCACTCGTTGAGTTCGCATTAAATATTGCAGTGCAAGCCTCGACAGGCTACACTCCGTTCTATGTGAACGGCTTGGTTAACCCTCGCGTCCCACTGACGCCGCCACGCAGTGGCTCAGGGCTTGGTGGGGGAGGGATAGCCGAGCGGCTAGCTGATGTCAGCCCTGTTGCGGTTCGCAAGCAAGTCGATGACTTTGTCTCTTTGAGACTGAGCGTAATGCGTCAAGTACGCGACGCTATGGCTGAAAGCCAAGACACGCAGAAGGAGCATGCAGATGCCAAGGGCAGAAGCAATGTTGAGAGGTTTGAGGTCGGTGACCAAATTTTATTAAACGCTAAAAACCTACCTACTCATGCAGTGTCTGCAGTCTTCAAGACGAAGTTAAGACCTCGGTTCATAGGACCGTTCAAGGTCGTGGCCAGGAAGGGCCTAGCGTATACGCTCAGCCTTCCGAAGAAGATGCGCACGCATCCGGTCTTCTATGTCGGCTTGCTTAAGCCATACCAAGACCCTGCTCAGGTGAGCGCGGAGGCGTTGGCACCAACGGTGGCTGGGCCACGGACAGCTGCAGGGCAGCAGGTGGTAGAGCCACGGGAGGCTGAACGACAGCAAGTGGTGGATCCACAGATGGCTGATCAACAGCATGTGGCAGAGCCACAGGTCGCGGAGCGAAGTGCTCGAGATGCAGGAGCAAGGCAAGCTGAACGTTCAGCCGAGCGACTGGACGCTCAAGGTCCGAGACCTGGTTGTGAGTCAGCAGTGGTGGCTCTAACCTGGATCATCTCTTCGAGATCGACCGATGGGCGGTGAACGTGAACGTTCGCGTCGTGGATGCCGGCGTCGTATGGACGCAGACGCCGTTCCGGCAAGTGCTGACTCTCCCCGCGAGAGCCCAGCTGAGGCAAGGCCTCCTCCTGCTCTGCTCGATGAGCATGGTGAGCTCCACTTTTACGTGGAACGCCTTGTGGCGTGGCGTAGACGCCAGGGTCGTACCCAGTACTTAGTGAAGTGGAGGGGTTACCCTCACTCACAGAACTCATGGGAGTTTGAGGTTATCCTCCGGCAAGATTGCCCTGACGTCGTTGACGCTTACGACCGGGCACATCATGTGCCGAAGCGCCACCATGGCGTGCGACAGCGTCGCCAGGCGCTGGGCGCCTCCCACTAGAGTGGGGAGCGATGAGGTCAGTAGTTGAGCTCAGGCTCTGACCAGTGGCTGCAGCAGCCAGCTCGTACGTATGAGCAGTGCTCGCAGCGGGAGCAGGAGGTAGAGAGACCTCGTAGTATTAGGGACATGGTCCCGAAGGAAGCAGGTGCTTCGTGTTGTGCTGAACAAGGTTCAGGCACAAGCGTCTCGATAGACGCATAGTTGTTTTGAAACAACTTGCTCGATGAGCATGATCCAAATATGGATGCGCTGTAACAGCGAAAGTGGTGTCCCGGACGGGGATCGAACCACTGGCCTTTGGCTTGACAGGCCAGAGCTCTACCATTAAGCTATAAGGGCGATGCCCGTACGTCAGTCCGAGAACGGACTGCTCATGGTATGAGAGGGCTGCGCCCGGGTGGATTTGAGCCACCGACCTGTGGCTTTCAAAGCCAGCGCTCGACCACTGAGCTGAAAGGGCGTTGCCCTTAAGCTTGTCCATTCAAGGACAACAGTTCATGGAACGAGAGGGCTGTGCCCTGGTGGGTCTGAACACCTGTGGCTTCCAAAGCCAACGCTCGACCACTGAGCTAAATGCGGATTGCTCTTAAGCTTGTCCAAGCGTGAACAATCGTTCATGGAACGACAGGGCTGTGCCCTGGTGGGTTCGAACCACCGACCTGTGGCTCTCAAAGCCAACGCTCAACCATTGAGCTAAAAGGGTGTTGCCCTAAAGCCAAGCGTGAACAATCGTTCATGGAACGAGAGGGCTGTGCCCTAGTGGGTTCGAACCACCGACCTATCGCTTGTGAAGCGAGTGTTCAACCGCTGAGCTGTTGTCGACGACTCGAATGAGTCAAGAGCATTGCTCTAAGCGGTTTGCAGCTCTTGGAGTAGGCGCGGAGCGCGAGCGTAGGTCTGAGACCGCTTGAGAGCAAGATGCGCGCTGCGCTTGGAGCATTGGGTCGTGGGCCGACGACGAGAAGTTGGGCATCAACGATGCGTAGGCGTTTGTGAGCTCACGGAGCTGTACAACGCTGGTGTGAGGTGTAGTAACCTCCGCCGTCTTAACAAGACGTGACCTCGCTGAGGAGAGTTTCGAGAACGGAATGTTCTCATCTAAGTGGGGGAGAGTGTAACGGGGTTACATGGTGTGGAACACACAGGGGTACGAAGTACCCGGAGAGTTAACAAACTCTCAGTACATAAGTTGGAGAGTTAACAAGGTCCCTCAGTACGTTGGCTGAAAGCCACACGTTATGCATTTGATTAGGTTTAACTATGCTAGATAGCTAAAGAGATACATTTACCCCTAGGTGGCTTGGCCGCAATAATAGTAAATAAAACACTTCTGGTTTTGAAGCATAAAGTTAAGGTATTAACTTTGAGCCCTGGTCTTGGGCTGTAAGTGTCCTTTGGATAAGGAACTTAGTATTAGTGACTCTTTGAGTCGAACGTCTTCCTCTGACGCTAAAGCTACGGCAGCCCCGCTGCAGAAGGGAAGGTGATGGGCACAAGGTACCCTTCCTTACAAAATCCAAGATAAATTTGTGTAGCTAGGGTGCATAGCTGGTATTACTCCGCAACTTTATTGAGACAGGATTTACGTCTCACCAGACGGGTGGCGGGGTATACCAGGTATATCATCTATCGAAGGCCTTGACATACACGCTGTGCCACATGTGTTTGCTGATCACCTCCTGTTTCCGTCGCCAAGCGGCTCGAGCCATAGCCTTTCTTCAACCGTAACTTGAAAACCTCTTCCCCTTCTGGGTCTTCCAACCACTGATGTGTGAGAAGTGGTCATCCAGAATTAATAAAACCGGTCACTAGACGTTCTTCGTTGTCATATCCTTGTTGAATAACTTCAACCAGTGCAAGGACAAGAACCCATTGATATTCGAGGACTGGGAGATGGAGTAGGCAGCGCCATCAACGGCTCCTTCCATTCACTCTAGCTGCCTGTTAATTCCCGAGAAGATGAACATCGGAGGTATGTGGTCACCCGCAGCGCTCGCCCAAATCATGACTGACATGTTCTCGCGATCATTGGATCGCACAGCGTTAGCCTGCATACCCTTGAAACAGATCACACGGGGTGGAGCTCTGCCTTGTGGGCAAAACACCCGTATCGTCACAGTTTTAGACTTGAGTAGCACTTAGTCCTTCCATAGCCTCTTGTAAATTGGTGTGGTACGAACGAATGCGCTCCTTGGTCGACATTTTGAAGCGCTTGACGTCCAGGATTTGAGCCTTTTTGCGAGCTAGCCGGTCGCTATGACGATCAACAAAGCACACAGGCCATCTAAAAGAAGGAAAGAACTTGGACATGTCATTTTGTCTTTGTGGCTATCAGTCGTGCCAGAATGCGCAGCTCACCGTCCGTCATGCACACACTCAGCTTTGAACGGTACATAATCACTTGGACAATACCCTCTTCTTCGTCCATTGACAGAGTAGTCTTGCGTCCGGACTGTCCATCAGCGCTAACGCCCTTTTTCAACCGCTGTAGTAGACTTGTTTTGGACGCACCAAACGACAAGGCCGTTTGCCCAAGAGAAGCACCCTCTTCCTTCACCAAGCGCAAAGCGGCAAAGCGCGCGGCTTGACTCTCCCGATGTTCATTCTGCTTAATCGGCTTGGTAACCATGAGCTTAGACTGTGCTTGGTGAGCTCGATTTTTAAAATGGTAGTGTTCCTTTTAGTTTTTGGTTGTTTTGGTCGGGGTGAAAGGGCGAGGAAGGTTTCTTGATTCTTCTTCCACAACAGAGCGACTTTAAATGTTGCCGCCAAGCTGCTACAACAACATCTACGCTCAAAAACAAAATCTAATAATAACACTTGTATCGCTCCACATTGTGTTCAATTCCATATTGTGTCGGCTGGGGATAAGGCAAAAAAATCGCTTTGTTCGTACACCTAGAAAGTACAGATTCTGACCAGACTTGCCCAAAACGAGTGAGAGAAATACTCGCCAAAGATTTGTACACCATCACCATACATTTGATCAGCATCACCAAAGATTTGGTCATCCACCATGTGGTTATAAATCACCAAATAGTTGGGAAGCATCACCAATCGCAAATGCTTAGTTGACACTCTTTGTATTGACTTGTAGGGGGCATCAGAAGGGGTAAGATATCTTTATATATGTGGTTCCACTGTCACGAGCAGACTTTAATACAAATGGAAAAAAGGCCGAGTCGTTTTACAGAATAGTGTTTAGCAAAAATAAAACAAAGGCCGCTGCATTTGTTCGTTAGTACCTGCGACGCTTGGTCTGGTCACAAGAAGTACGACGCGTGCTGCTTTGTAGTGTATTGGTCGAGCGATTCACCGTTGTCTCCTCAAACCAACCTCTTGTAGTCTCACTATTTTCGCTGTTATCAACTTCACTTAAAGCTTGTTTTGCCGCAGTCTCTGAGAGGGGGTGTATCATTCTTGCACCGCGGACAGCGATCGTATGTGGATTAACAAGATGATAAGGTGATGATGATTCCACAATTCGTGTAGGCTCTAACGGTCCATGCAATAAAGTTGCTGATGTCACCTATTCGTGTGCTATGCTAGCGGGCTGCGACTCCCCCGAATTGTTGGAGCTTACCCAACCAGTTGAATAACTCACGAAAGTCAATACATGCTCGTATTCGTTTCAATTCCTTGAAGTGAATCCATGCGCTTCAAAGTGACGGTCAGCTTCACCATTCAGATTCAGCGGGCTAATCGGTTCATGCAATTTTGCAGGTGCACGATATGTACCTAGACGAGACGCGTAAGCACTCAGTGGGTGGCTTTGTTCAGGTGGCGACCCCTCCACCTTGGCCCGTACAGTGGTCTGCTTTCAGTACATTGTATACTGAGCTCAGGAGTAGCTGGTTCGGATGGCGCTGTATCTTGACCATTCTTGATTCGATTTTCGAGGGTGGCTACGTTCTCTTCTAAGTTGACCTCCAGTAGTTGCGAAAATTTGCGCAGCGGCGGGTATTCCTGAACAATGAATTTGCAGCTGCCGTGTTGCGTAAATTATGTGAGCACAGAGGCCAAACTTACCACTGAAGAGGCAACCACACAAGCGGGATACAGCGTCCATCGACTGGCATATTTTTCCACTGCATACGTAAAACGTGTATCGACTTGTACGGTAAGTTTTTGTTTTCGGGCTCCGCAAAAAAATCGTTGGCAGGGCAACTTTCATTGTCACCATAGCGCCGTTTTGGAAAGTGTTGGACTTGAACGAGTTGAGCAGGAATGCCATAAGCTGTGGGAACTATTTTGGCTGATAGCTCATGTTTACGAGTTGTCAAATTGTACAGAGCTTTTAGGCGCTGTGACACTTGCAGAGAGCTTTTGAAAGTAAACTTTGTGTTAATAAAAACGAATCGAGACGGATCTAAGCGCTCAATCATATCGAAAGGAGCTGCTTTCTTCGACTTATTCACTAACTTGAGTGTTTTGTGGTACTTTCCAAGTGGATTATTCGTAGCTGCATATCCAGGAGGAGTATAAAATGCCTGTCATTGACTACAACGAGAGTGTAAAATCTACTGTGAAATTATATGATCAGCTACTTTGCAAAAATGCTCACAAAATGCTGATGTAAAACGCCATGACGATAAAATGAGAGATCTTCTACTCAGATATTCTTCCACGTTTCGTGCGTAGTGAAGAATGTTCAGGCCCTGAAAGGTCATATCGATAGTCACGCGCTCTAGCTTTCCCTTAGTGCGGTCTTTCACGTTTTGATAAACGTGAAACCAGCACATTAGCCACTTGTATTGAGGCAGTGCAACTTGAGAAACATTGAACTGCGCATTGTCTGCGTCGGACATGATAACGGCTGGTGAGAAGGCAATCAAACTATCTCTCAAATAAATCGCTTCGTATACGAAATACACCATGCTACATCTTTTCCGGCTCGCTGCGACGTGCAAAAGTAAATCATTGGGAAGAACTTGCACCGGCAATCCGAAACCTAAAAACGAATATAGGAAATTTCTGCTTGACAATACTATGAGTACTATCGATATGAAGGATCGTTGTACACCGTGGATCGCGCTGCGCCTCCACGTATGTTTCCAACATCGAAAAAGAAGTGATACCAGTACGAAATGGATACAATGCAGATCCGTCTCCCAGTTGGGGAGCAATCGTGTTCTCTTCGCGCTTTGTATCACAAAGTACCATCAAGTCATTGGGTTTATCGTAAAAACGTTTACCAGAGTATCGTACATGTGTTGTCTACACAGATCTATCACGGGCTGCATGATATCTCTTCGATGAGCCTTGCGCCATCGTTTGGTGTGGTTCCGCACCTGGGTCAATAGTGACGAGTTCCTTCTAGTGTCATACGGGATATCTTTTTGCATATAATTCCAAACAGCGCCACAGGGGTAGTTATCGAGTCTTCTTTAAGTCGTTCATCAATACACTTCTTCATGTTATCTGTCAAGACAGGAAGTTTTGATGTAGGTGACATGACTGATGTGCAGGGCTTAATAGTACCCTCCAATCGCGGTATTACTATAACTGGTACTACCTGGGCTTCTCGGAGGCGATAATACTTAAAGTAGTAGCGATTTTTCGAAGCGGTAGTAATATTAGTAATACTAGTATACTACTCAAAGTACTACTTTGGGCTCGATAGCGTTGCGAGCGTCGTGCTTCAAGTTCGTGATCTCCTCTTGACTGTGACGGAGAAGTAGCTCTTTTTCCGCTCGTCTGCTGTCCGTCCGGGTTCGAAGAGGCCCCATTACTATTCCTCCAGTTGAAAACACCCTCTTCTGGAGCGCTGACGAGGAGACATCCCGAGATGAATGCGCGCAAGCAGCGCAATTGAGGGAAACAGGGACTCTCCTTCTTTACGAAACCACCTCAAAACGTCCACGTGTCTGTACAGACTGAGCAGTGCCCAGCACATTCCGTTGTGCGAAACTGTCGTCATGTCTTTAGATAGTTCTTCTTTCGACATGTCGGGGTTCTGCTGTTGTGCAACCTCTAGCCACTCTGGTTCCAGGTCAAGCCAATCTTTCACGACTGCGTCTGCTCTCGCATTTACTTCTGACTTTTTCGCCTCCTCCCTGGTTTTGCGGGCCGGTATCGGAGCTCCAAGTAGAAGCTCGTCTTCGTCCTAGCCCGTAGATGACGGCGAGGATGATGGTGACGTTGATTTCTAACTGAGCATACTGCTTTGAGACGAAGCCTGTTGCGACATTGGAATCTTGTCTTGCTTAGACATCTGCGCGAATACTTGCCGGTGCTCATGTGGTGTAGGGATTTCCAGATTCGACCATACGCCGACCTACTTTAGGTCAAGAATCGGCTTGGTCTGATAACCCAGAGCTTAGGAGCCAAGGATCACGGTAAGTACTCGGCGATCTGTCCGGATATGCTATCCGGATAGCCGCTGAGCTCAACGGCCGCCTGAAGAGTCGGTAGAGATCCGAAACGACTACATTTCACTAGATATTTGTATGAGAAGCATAGGATTAAATAGGAGGAGCCGAAAAGGCTCCCAGAAGATAACAGAGCAGAATTTTCCTAGTCCAAGACACGTGTACACTTTTCCGGTAAGTCCCTGCATAGGGCTGGATTATGCCTGCCGTCAATACTCGAGAGGCATAGCTTGTAGGGTATTGACTGGTAGCGCCAAGAGATTAGGTCGGTCCGGGTAGGACAAAGTCTCGCTACGCGCGAAAGAAAGTCCCGCATACTCAGCGGGCCGGTACGTCGGATAGCCCGGGTGCCGTAACACTTCTAGCTGAGCAGCCTCTGCGCTCGGTGACCTGTAAAAGCGCTCGCGCGCCGTCGTCCATCCTTTGGTGGAGGGCACAGGGTTGTGAACGAGCTCAGCCGAACCAAACTCGGCGGAGCCTCGGAAGTGATCTGACTTGGTTAGTCGGAACCGAGTGGAAGCGAGCCACTCGTCTGTCCCGGAAGGGCCGGACCGCGAGGGGACCACCCTCTGCGCAGGCCATACAACCGCCGACCTAACTCGGCGATTCGTTGTGGTTTGTGTAAGGAATCCACATCTGACGATATTTGTGTGTTCTACTACACCACAACTGGTGCCGCGACCCGGGAACAGGAGTGTGTGCTTGTTTTTATAGGTGCCAGCTAACCAAGTTAAGAGGAAGAGAAGAGAAAGAGAAGAGTGAAGATGGTCAAGGGATCAGCAACTCCGAGCGACGGAAGCCCAGCGACGGCTGGAGGATCGCCTCTCGTGGGGTTGGACCCGGCGGATCAACGACTCATCGCCATGACGATGGAGGTGGGACGAACCGTCCAGTTCGACGAAGATGGCCAAGGCCAGGAGAGCGAGAACGGAGACGCAAGTGAAGGAGAGTATGAAGAGAAGGCCGAGACCGCTGAGCTCGGAGAAACGAAGACCACCGCCGAGCTACTTGGCGAGGTGGAAGAGTTGACGCTGCAGGTGGGACGCATGGGAGCCCCACGTCCTGTCGAGCGCAACTTATCCGCCGAGCTCGACGAAGGTGCGGACAATGAAGAAGATGAAGAAGAACATGGCGTTGCTCAAGGGGACCGTCCGCCCCTTATTCCGAAAGCGACGAGGAACGCCGATACGCCGAGCGCCAATAAAGTGTTGGCTCGACTCGGCGAGGAGATGAGAACGAGATCGGAATGGATGATGATGTTCGCGCCTGTGGCGATGGCGCAGGCGAAGTGGCCGATGTTGGGTCCCGAGCTAACTCAGCCGGTGCGTGCAGCCAACATCAATCAGTTGGTGGAAGAAACTGTGTTGCTGTTGAAGGCGATGGGCTATCGGTGCAACAGCCGACCAAACAGCCTCATTCTGTCCGACTGGAGTCTGACCCGTGGCGGAGCCGAGCTCTGGGAATGGAAGAAGAAGCTCAGAGTGGCGTTTGGATTGGAGAAGACCCCTGGCGGAACGAAGAAGGTGTACAGCCGAGTAGCCGAGTTCAAACCACTCGGCGAGGACCCGAGCAAGATTCCTTTGCCGAAAACCCCGGAGACGAAGAGACGTGAAGTGTTCCGCGCTACGCAAGGGACTCCGTACTTCGAAGACTCTCACATGCTGACTCCATTAAAGCTAAACCCGACTCAGCGAGCGCCGAGTCGTGGGCAGCGAAATGTAGGTCGTTATCGTGAATTGTATGACGCTGCAGATGAGGCTGAGGCTTACGAGGAGGGTGAAGAAGACGGCGACGCCTTCGACGTGAGAGGCAACCGTGAAGAAACCGTGAAGGACTACATTCGAAACTTGAGCTTTGACGCGGCTGAAGAGGACTCGACGCAGTACCTAGAAGTCCGAACCCACGCCTCGCTCGACAAAATCGCCGAGTTCGAAGGAAAGCGCTACCGCTCTGACGCGTCGCTCCAGTGGCTCAAGCGGTTCATCTACGAGATGAAGAGCACCAGGATGCCCCAAAGTGCATGGTGCGAGCCTTTCTCGCTATGCTTGGGACGCGCGGCGAAGAGTTGGTACAGGCAGCTGCCGAAGAAGACTCAGCGACGTTGGAAACTACTCAGCGAGGCGTTCCTGGATTATTACTGCTCACAGTTCGACCAATCCGCCCGCACTCGTTACTACTCGGCGAGACGTAAAGTCAACGAACCGATCTGCGACTTCCTGATCCGACTCAACGGGTACGCTCGGACAGCCAAGATCCAGTACGAGAGGGGTGGCGCCGACGCAGCTGACCATGTCGAACACTTCTTGCTGCATTGTGGTGATGACGATGTGATGGATTTAATGTACCCCTTGCAGTTGGAAGACATCAGTAAGGTGGAACAGATAATCAATCGTCGGATCCTCGGCGAGAAGCGTAAGAAGCAACGCGACCGACTCGTGACCGCACGAAGCCGAGATGACAAGCGGAAGGATCAGAGCCGCCGAGATGAGAAGCGCAGTCGCAAGGAAGAAAACCGCGACCGCCGAGTCACTGTCGTTGACGCTGACTCCGACGGAGAGGAACTCATCGATCAGAACCCGCCGAGTCCGTACAACTCCGAAGACGAATGGGATGATGAGTACCAGTCCGGAGGACACGACTCAGCGGAAGACGACGACTACATTGACGCCGGCGTTTCCAATGATAAGGGAAATACACCGGACCGCCGAGAGAACTCGGCGGGAGACCAGAAAGGCTCGAACCGAAGCTGGGGAAACTCAGCGAACCGACCTCCGCGACCGTACAACCAACGAGAACAGTCGAATCGTGGAGATGGATCACGCGACAACACCCAACGAGGACCTTGTGCAGCTTGTGGAAGAATGAGGCACTCGGCTCACTACTGTCGACGACGCTGCAAATTCTGCAGACAAGTCCATGAAGGCGGCCAGTGTGAGCTGTTCCGTCAATATGAGAAGCTGGCTGCGTTCGTGAAGAACTCTGTCGACAAGTCGCAAGTGCCAGAAGACCTGCAAAACCTTTACGCGCCGAGTGATTTAAACTCGGCGGCCCGCCAACACTGACTGGGTTGGAATATGCCGGGCTGCCACAGTCAGCTGAACCTGCAGTTGAGGCGAACTTCTTGTTTGCCTTCGTAGGCGAAGCAGGACGGCCCGAGGGAAGAAGCGGGGATGGCAATTGGATGTGTGAAATCGACGGAATTGAACGTGAGCTCGGTGAGTTAGATGATAACAACCGAGCGATTGCAAGTGTAACTCGGCAGTCAGACCAGGCTGTGCATCGTACCAGGATAATGAAGCTGCTTCCGGGAGAGCGGCTGGGATGGTGGTCAGCACAGACGTTTGATCGCCGAGTTAGAATGAGAGCCCTCGTATTGGGTGCAGTGAACGACCGAAGGACCAAGATATTATTGGATACCGGAGCAAATGTCTCGGCGATCAGTGAGTACTTCGCGAGGAAACTGCGTCTCAAGAGAGTGGCCAGCCGAGATAAGCGAATTGACATACAAGGAATAAGTAAAGACAGGATGGTGACAACGTCAAGAGCTGTGGTGAAGGTGACACTCGGCTGGGAAGTGGCATACGAGTTTGAAGTATGGATAATGCCTCATCATGCCGGAGTCGATTTGATTCTCGGCACCGACTTTATGATCCCAGCTGGAATACGTCTGGATCTGTACAACTCGGCGGTCAAGCTACCCGATGAGATGGTGATACCACTCATCCGGTCAAGTAATGCACCGACCAAGACCGAGTTCGGACCAAATGTACCATGCGGGCCACCAGACGGGTTGACGATCGAAAGTCGAATGACCGCTGAGTTCAAATTACCCAGGCGACAACCCAGTGAGTCGACGCATGACCTATGGGTGCGACGGACGAAGGGTTGGATTCCAACGGTTGTTTTTAATCGCCGAGGAAGACCAACCCATGTCCTGATTACGAACGTACGACAGACGTCAGTCTGGTGCCCACCCCACTTTTATGTGATAAAATGGCAACCACACGGAGTGCTGGCCAATGAGGGATATGTCCGCGTGAACTCGGCGAAGTACCGTGACTGGCAGATATTGGCCTTTGAGTCGGCGATGGATAAAGATTTGCTGCACAAAGAACAACGACTGTACGACGACTGGCTGTCACACCAGCCGCCAGCTGTGGAAAGACGAAAATACCCAACTCCGACGGCGGTGGAAAGACGATCTCCAGTGGAGAGTGGACCAGAGTTAACATGCGCCGAACGCTGGAGAAGGATCGAAGCCGACACTGAAGCCGGCGACTACGAGAAGCGTCGCGGTAACGCAGACGTCATATCGACTTCAGGGGTGACAAGGGGTGACCCGGCTATAAACTCAGCGTTCAAGCTGGAAGATGTCCGAGCGGACCATACGTCGGTGCTACACGATGGCCAAGACGTCTCCTATCAGCTGTCCAAGTTTGAAGACGATGGCGCCATTTCTGACGTCAACACGAACTCAGCGGTCGAAGGAACAGGTGAAGTAAGGGCCACGGAAGACGCGTCGGCAACTGAAGACTCAGCTATAACGGCAGGAGGCCTTGAAGAACGCTCGGGACAAGCCCTATGTGACGTTGAACCCGTTGCTGACAACCGAGCCAAGTACGGAATAATAGGACCAAGTTCTGCAGCCGTGGTGAACTCAGCGATGGGTACACCGGAAGCCTGCATTATCCAGTCGGCGGCGGCAGACTCGACGTCAGAAGATCTAAACACTGAGAGTGCCTCGGACATGGTTACAGCATGTCGTCAGGATGTCAGCTATACTGAAGGCGCGTTTACACGCACGGAAGTCAGCTCTGCCGTCACAACCAACTCAGCGGATGAGCACTCCAACGCGACGAAGGACCATGATAGTCGGGAGGTATTACTACTTGAAGGAGTAAAGCCGAACGACGACCCAGCTACGGCGGACTCAGCGTTGGAGACTATGGAGGCTGAAACCGGTTCGGAAGTGGTTAGACAGCACGACGATGATACCATCTACCTCGGAGACAAGTTGAGCACGCAGGGGCCAGATCGGCCATCGCAGTGAACTCAGCGAATACGGGCCCTGACGCGGGCGACACCTATGATTTATCAGAGGTATCACTGTTGAGAGGTACTGGAACTGAGATCGGAGTAACGAGCTTGGCGACGATGGTGTTCGACCCCGGCGGAACTGGCTACAGGTTAGAACGCGCTGTGGATGAAGAAACAGCTTCGCAGAACGCAGGTCATTTCAGTGGTACAGATCCTAAGACCGTGACCAAGCTTGCCACCGCTGAGCTCAACTGGAAGATGATGATTGCAACGAGTCCCTGAAATACCTCGCGCCTCCCTTCAAGAACTCGGCGACAGTAAGAATAAGCCCAGCGCTGCTATATGCCCGAATACCAGCTGACTTTGCAGGATGCGTGCTGTCATTTGATGGCTCAGCGAAGACAGCTAAATACGGCGGGTATGGCAGTTGTTCGTGGATACTGTGGCGCCTTCCGAATTGGGACATTGAGATCGCTGCGAGTGCGTACCTGTCGTCCACCACAGTCAACATCGCCGAGTACACCGGCATGAACAATGGAGTCTTGGCGGCGATTGACCGAGGGATAACTGATTTGATTATCGTGGGTGACTCCCGGCTTGCAATCCAGCAATCCATGGGGGTGATAGCATGCAAGAAGGAAACGTTGCAAGTGGAGCTAGCTCGACACAAGGATCTCACGAAACAACTCAACTCGGTCCGGTATCGACACATAGCGCGACACTATAACGCAGCGGCTGATTCTCTCGCTACAGAAGCACTGGAAGCTAAAGCTGGACGAGTAATTCTCGGGGCGGATAGGAAAGCAGAGCTGAGAATGATTAACCGAGTAGCCGAAGAACTGTACGTCACAGGCAACCCAGCGGAAACACCGATTGTCACGGCAGTCACTCGTAGCCGAGTACGCCGAGTTCACTTTGAGGACGAGCTGGATGTAGACTCGGCTAGAGCAAGAGGAGGAAGTCAGGATCATGAAGCCAGGTCTACAAATCCTGGAGAATCGCGTTGAAGTAGTGGAGATGATCGACAGTCAGCGAGCGTCGACTCGGCGGACTAACCACACGACCCCGAATGTCGAAACAAGGTCGCAGATGGAGTCAGTCCAGACAGCTCAGAATGCCAACGACATTGATCCAGTGACGGTACAGACTGAGCGGAGACGACGAATCGCGAAGGCACAAGATGAAGAACTCAGGTGGGCCGATCTGAAGGCGTACCTGAGAGGTGAAGTGGAGAACCTTACACACCGTCGAGCTCAGAATGCCGGCAAAGTCGCAGAAGTCTTTGTACTCAGCGAAGACGGCCTGTTGTACCGCCGAGATGAAGCCCGCCGACTAGGCGAACTCGGCGAACCGAACCTCTCATTGAGATTGGTGATACCGTCAACCATGGTCGACGAAACACTTCATAACTGCCACAACTCGATCGAAGGAGGGCATCAAGGCATCGTCAGAACTTATCACCGAGTCAAAGCCGACTACTACTGGATTGGTCTGTACGCCGACGTGGTGAAACATGTTAGAGCCTGCGAAGATTGCAATACCAGTAAGAGCAAGCCACAGTTGAGAGGTTATTGTGTGAGAAATGTGGTGTCAGACCATCCATTCCAAGTCGTGTCAATGGATTTCGTTATTCCCCTTCATCGAACTCAGCGGGGCAATACTGCACTGCTGCTGTTCCAGGACCACTACACGGGGTTCGTTAAGACTAAGGCTATGAAAAAACCCAGAACAAATGAAAACACCACCGTAGCCGACAAAGCATCACGCCCAGCTCGTGGT
>NW_003303692.1:447746-451158 GCF_000142945.1 Phytophthora infestans T30-4 | reverse complement strand
CCTGATCCATGTTAATGACATTGCAGGGTTGAATGTTGTGCTTTTCAATGAGAGCTTGTGCCTCATTGATAAAGGCAAGACAAATAGCTGCAGCATCGACCGGAAGCGTTCTGGTAGTTGTTTGGCGGCGGGAGACTAGATTGTATCGGGTTTTGAAGCGGTCCAGCCACCCCGAAGATGCTTTGAATGGGTCGGGCTGCTTATCGGAGTCGACAACTACCAACTTGCTGTGAAGGTTGAGAGCTTGAAGTTGTATATACTTGTCTTTGACACGCAGTCCTTTGTTGTTTCTCTCAATGATCCACTCGTGAAGGTCCTTCTCCAGTTGTTGATGCTGTGGGTTTCTACCTCCTCCAGGCAGACGCCGAACTGTTCGTGTCGCTACTTGTCGGTCTTTGGAAGCGGCATGAAGCTTCTCTCGGTTGCGGTGCCAATCGCGAACCAACGATGGAGACGTCAGTTCGTACTTCTTAGCAAGCGCGTTGAACCCACACCCTTTAACGTTGAACTTGTACTCGCTGATTACATGCAGCTTGAACTGTAGGCTATAGCTGGAGCGTTTTGAAGGCATGCTTGTGCGTGTTTTTGAGCAAAATGGGAACTGCCAAGGCACTGAAGGAGGCAAAACCAGCTCGGTCGGACAGCGTCGGCCATCCATCGGCAAAACCAGCTCGGCCGGCCAGCGCCGGCCATCCATCGATGAACACAAGTTTCAGCTTGCCGTATGTGCTACTACCACATGGTCATGCTAGGCGTTGTATTTGAATAGGCGTTCAATACGAGGGATTCTTCTCTCCAAAATGATTTTGACTTGATCGTATTAAACGCCTAGGCGTCTAGTACGCGGTAAGACGGTAGTGGAATTCGATATGCTGAAGGAGAACGAGTATCGCCACCAGCACGATAAGGTCGGTCGTTTTGTCAACTCGAACTACGACAAAGAGATGGCAATGGTGCTGCGTTTTACCACCCACCATGCAGCCAAAGCAGTGGAGCCTCAGTATGCCGCTGGTCTTCATAAGGCTGACACGTACAGGTTTAAACCGGACCCAGTCGAGCCAGGTGTCGTAACGGTGAGTGATGAGAAGCCCGTACACCAGATCCAGCTGCTCGACTGGACATGCAACTGTGAGTTTGCATTATCTATGCGACTACCATGCCGCCATGTCATTGCGTATCGCAAGCATACGGGTGTGAAGGAAAACGTCATTCCCTGGAATCGCATAATCGAGAGGTAAGTAATGAGACGGTAATGCGCATCTTTCATTGAACTGACCAGCGTGCCCATGTTTTATCCATGATTGATCCATGATTGTTGCAGATGGACGAGCACTTCAGCCGATCTCCCCCGAACTCGGCAGGTTGCATATCGCGTCAGCGGCGAAGAGAAGAAATCAAGTAAACGAGCTCTCCGTACACCTGGCCAGCGCTACAAGGAGGCACTACGGGCCACTCAGCGTATTGCATCCGAGTTGGCGGATATTGATGATGACGCTGAGCTCGACGAAATGCTCCAGTTGCTGCTTGGCCAGTGGAACAACGTCCGACAGAGGAAGCGCGACAATAACAACTTGTCCTCACAAGAGAACGAAGACAAGAGATCCTCGCCCCGCAAATACAAAGACAATTTGCCCGATGGAGTTGTGTGCGAGGAGGTCGGTCCGAAAGCAATCAGTAGATATCCAGCCGCGGCAAACGTCACCTCGACCGCACTGGTGCCCTTCACTATTAGAATCAACCAGAAAGCACCCAAAACAGGCCGTCCCAAGAAAGACGAGAAGCAAGCTGTTGTAAAAGAACGAGTTGACGAGAAGTGGTACCAGGCAGGACAAGCAGGCCGGCGCCTCGCTGGCGAAGTGACGCTGTTGGACATCGCAGCCGCGCTTGATCGAGATAAACCTGGACTTGAAAAAACTCGAAGGCGACTCTCTGGTGTGCTCGTCCGCTACCAGTCGTTCGCCGCAAAAAAGCCGACGTTCTCCAGGATCAAAAAACCTGTTTTGATCCAGGATCCGTTTTACATCCTGCCGGACAATCTCATGGAGTCGTGTTTCAAATTGCTGCCATTGCATAACTGTAAAAATACTGCAGTTGATTTGCGGACACCGCCTCCGGCAAATTCAAAGCAAGACGCCGTCGAAGTAATCCAGATCGCGCAGATCGGTGCGTTCAACCGCATGCAAATTGAGACCTTCCGCCGCATCTCTCAGCTTAAGGCTCACGTGGAGCAAGGGCTGGGATTGTGCAGATGGCTTCTGAACGACGCTCTCTCGGCGATGCCTGCAGCGTATCACGACACGGTGCGTTATGCCGCAGAGTACGTGTGCAAACGTTACCCAGACGATTGGCTCCCGGGTCTGCCGAAACGGTCGGAAAACCGGTGCATGTCAGTTTACACGGCCGTCCCGCCATTTTGGATGACCGATGCTGCTATTCGTGCCTTGTGTTCTCGACTGGAAATGGACTTTTCGACGTGCCGCTTTGCCGGAGACCAGAAGGCCACCGAAACCAAGCGGCGCACACGAGCGCAGCCCAGCCAAGCTGTCAGCCCTGAGGTCGCGACTAGACTCCGTGAGCTGTGTAGTATGGACGAGGTGGACACGATTCTAATCTCGGTTAATTACGAGAACGAGCATTGGTGCGGAATCGTGGTGAAGCGGAGTGCCAAGCGGATCCTGTTTTACGACCCGCTCAACACTAAGGCGTACATACGCGCGTGCGAAGAGATTGTGTCGAGCATCTGCATTCAAGTCGAGGCTCTAAGAGACTTTGATAAGTATCACATGCAGAGCCCAATCCAATTTGATCTACACAGCTGCGGCGCGTTTGTGTGCTGGTTTTTTATGCGGAACGCCACGCCAGGACTCCCGACTGATATGAGCACCCATGGCCTCGTTGCGCGCCGGTTTGAGTTGATGTACTATATTCTCACCGGGCGATTGCTTCCGCTGCAACCACAAGTAGCTGCACCTGTCCTAGACCAAGATGACGACGACAAATCTCTGCCGGTAACACAGACCGCTACGGTTTAGAGCAGAGATGTGGGATGTTTGACGTGGCGGACGTTTTCAGGTACGAGGTAGCGCAAGTGGAGCGTGTTGCGTGCACCATAAAGCGGTCAGCTGGTGCGTGTGTGCGAAGCACCTGCTCCTTGAGGTAATTAATTGCTAATACACGTCATCGCTTTAACTTGACTCATTATCTCTTTCTGCCATCTTTCTGCATCGACGTGAGTATGCGTGTTGCTCATCAGTACCTTGTCGAAATCTTTTCAAGCAGTCATGGACTATCCACGTCAAATTATAGACGATCATGGACTTTTGTACATGTGCTGCGTTTCGGGCTCTATAAAAATATGAGCTCGAGGACGCCGAAGATACAAAGATACTTTCAAATCTTGCGTAAATAAAGT
>NW_003303692.1:411655-447475 GCF_000142945.1 Phytophthora infestans T30-4 | reverse complement strand
TGTCGGCTGTGTCATCGTATCTTTCTCCCAGCATTACTTCAGGAGCCATCCACAGCGAAGTACTGACACCTGCAGTCATCGTTCCAGCAAGGCGTTCACGAGAGATGCCAAAGTCGGAGAGTTTGGCCTCCATCGATTGATTCAGCAGAATGTTGCGGGACTTGAGATCTCGGTAGATCACAGGAGCAGCCAACGAGTGCAAGTAGGCGAGAGCATGGCAAACTTACCGAGCGACTGTACCTTTTTGCTGGTCAAATCCAGCTGGTTGCTTTGCTAATAAGAACTTATTGAGGAGAGGGCGTAGGTCTCCGTTGTCCATAAGCGCCAGAACGACGCACAGATCCGCAAAAAAACTCCCAGGCCCAATAAAGGCAACAATAATATGTGGGTGGTCTATGGAGGCGGTCATTTTGGCGGAGGTTTGTAATGTGCTCGAGATTTGTACGCTTGGAGCGAATCAACGTCTTGATGACCACAGATCTGCGCTGGAAGACACTTAAGTAGACTTCGCCGCAAGCGCCTCGCAGAATTCGGTTCGCAACAATAACGTCGTGATTCCAGATTCCATAAGCAGAGTCGAGATGATTTTCGCGATCGAATTTACTATCATCGGTCATCCACGTCCGTTTTGATTGAGCTCTGCGATACCAGTAAACCACTACCAGACCCACAAAAGGAGCTCCACAACATCCAAGAACAATCTCCGCCGTTGCTCCGGTAGTCAGGTCACTACTTGTTGAGACCGCTTCAAGAATCAGGGGGGGGGGGGGTGGTCGTCGTCACTGCTGCTGTACCATTTGACTTGATTAGCGTCGCATGAATGGTTTACTTATCCACATACATTGTAACGAGAAGAGTGTCCTTTATACAGAGACTGTTGTTATAATCCTGGATTGACGCGAGTTTAGTCTGGCAATGGTGTAACCGAGTAGCGGTAGTAGGATCCGAGGCAGTTTCCCGAGGCTGAAATTGCAAAGCTGAGCTCGAAATGGTTACAGTCACCGTCTTGATATACTACACCCAACCGGTACGAAGTGCCGGGAAACGTCTGCGCATCGGAGTGATGTAGTCTGTTGTACCACGCGACCAACATCATCTCAGCGGTGGTATTCTCCTTGTAGTCCGAGCAAGTGATGGTGGTGCAGGTGGAATTATTATCCGTAGTACCGACGAAGTTGGGTGTGCCGTTTCAAGTGATGGCAGCGTAGCGAGCCAAGGTCGCGCAAGTTGTTGCCGTCACAGACGGGTAGAAACAGAGTGTTGACATGATCCATAACAGGAATTGGGGCCCCATTTTACGTTTCAATCGAGTTGATTCTACCCGAGAGATAAGGAAATGAAGCAGAGCTACTTTTTGTTGGAGCGGTTGGCTTGGTGATTATTGCTCGGTCAAGTATTCGGATTGAGATTCGCTGGAAGGGTGCTGCGAGGGCTTCGAGGTTACACCAGACTCAACCAGTGGATCACAGCAAAGAAAGGCATTTTGTTGGTACGTTCTTGTTCGAAGTACCACGCACAAACATTTAAGGTGCTTGCAAGCCATTACTGTTCAATTCTCTTGAATCCCATCACGCATTCGCGTCACGGGGCAGTTCAGGTCAACGTCTCACAAAAAATATCATTAAGAGTCCCTTTAGGCGGTGCAGACTGTATTAATACTACTCTGAAGTATGAACTCATCCACTTGGCAGAGCGACCAAGATATCTGTACTTGAGTTCCCGAGCTCTTCACATGATTTCTGGTTAATTAATTTACTTCTGTAGCCGATTGAGTCCGAGAAGGTTTTTTTAACGAAAGAATCAGTTGGAGCTTGTACAGTGCCTCTGCTGCAGTGGGGCGCTCTGTCGGATACACCGATGTGCACACTCGACCAAGCTCTACTATCGCCTCCGGACAAGCATCAGAAAACTCGACTTTCACGATGCCCAACGCCACTCGCTGTAGCAAGATTGAGTCGGGTATGGGGTTGCCCTTCGCGTCTAAATTCTCTTTCTTCGCTTTAGCGTATGGTAACGAGTGGACGTCCAACTCAGACAGCACCACCCCGAAAGAGAACACATCCGCTTTGTCATCGTAGCGTTCGCCAAGCATTACTTCGGGCGCCATCCAGAGAGAAGTCCCAACGCCAGCAGTCATAGTTTTGTCGAGTCGTTCTCGAGATATTCCAAAGTCCGAAAGCTTCGCCTTCATATCACTGCTTAATAAAATATTCCTCGACTTGAGATCTCTGTGGATAATCGACGGTGACAGGGAGTGAAGATAAGTCAGGGCGTGGCAGACTTCCAGTGCAATTGTCGTCTTCTCTCTGGTGAATCCGATCGGGTGTTTGTCCTTCTCGTACCTGTCCAGCAACGCTCGTAACTCTCCTCCGTCCATGTACTCGAGAACGACGCAAATGTCCGACAATGAGTCCCACGCGACGCCAATGAAAGCTACAACATGCGGGTGGTCCATCGTTGCCGTCATCTTGGCTTCTGCTAAGAAATCTTTGACATGTTGGATCCTGCCCCGCATGGCAGGGAGCAACATCTTGACTGCGACTTTCCGTTCATTGTACGTTCCAGCGTACACCTCACCATACGACCCACGACTAATGAGCTTCTCAGTCTGCACTTTATCCCTCGGGATACGCTTAGCTGTAATGACGTCGTCGTTCCACAATCCCGTTTGTCCTCGAAGAACCTGCTCGAGCGAGTCAACGGTTGTAGGGGTCATACTTGACTCGAAGTGATCCTGCCTGTCTAGTGCTCGAGATCGAGCTTGACGTCTGCGAGCAATGACAGCGACAACAAGCACTACTGCAAAGCCAAAACCTCCTAATCCAATACCTGCAAGAGCCCCCGAGCTAAGAGTACTCCTGGTATTTCCTTGTTCCGAAGCTGCCGTGGCCTTGGCGTCGTTACTACTGTACCATCGAGACCAATCGATAGTACACGAATGCGTCGCGAGTTCCTCTTGAGACACGAACGTCGCCATGTACTGTTGGTTGGCAAAGCACGTTCTCTCGAGGTACAATTTGAGAGACGCCGAGCCGTTCGTGTTGAGACTCGCAACGGCGTACAGGCCATCAGACTCGTTGTAAGCACCGACACAGGCACCCATTGCTGGGTACCCGAAAGCCATTGCGAACTCGGTACAGTTCTCGTCGATGTGAAGTTTCTGAAGCAGGTACGGGGAGTTGCCGAACTTGTCTCGCATGATCAGCAGGAGCTCGCTGTAGTTCGAGGAGCAATCATTCGTCATCATATTGGCGTTGATAGCACGAGAACCATAGTCGAGGTCGTACGAATCACACGCTGTGGCGGTACAGTTTTCATCCTCGTAGACCGTGATAGCGTACGGGGTGCCACCACATTGGTCCCCTAGGTAAGTGGCCTGTATGGCGAACATCTTGTTTGCACTTGTCACCGCCGCTGCCAGCGCCACTAAGCCCGTTAGCAGCACTCGACGAAGCATCGGGCTCCATCTTACAGAAAGAATCAGGCAAATCGAGACTGAATTGACCAGACGAGGGGCGAAGTTTCTGGCATGGGCTTTAAAAAGGCTGAAACCAGCAGTCTACCCACCGCCAAGAATTGACAGCCATATGAAACTCAACCGAACTTGGACAAGAACGATCTGAGCGGCTGTAAATCTAAATGCATCATATGGACCGGGCATGATCGGCTTTTATGATATTCGAGCCACTATCTTTGGTTTACCATCTTTGGCATGCTAAATAATAACACCGATTGACATGCATTCAAGTTACATTTTTCTACATACCTTCCGCGCTAAAACGGTCTGCAGTCTATACAAGGCCTCGGCTGCACTTGGACGTTGAGTTGGGTCTATTGCTATGCAAGCTCGACCAAGATCAACCACCGCCCTTGGACTTGCCTTGGAGAATTCAACCTGCACTTGTCCTAGCGCCACTTTCTGGAGAAGCACAGATTCGGTCATTGCACGGCCATTTGAGTCCAAGTTCTCCTTCTTCACTCGGGTATACGGTCGTGAATGCATATCGAGCTCCGACAGCACCACACCGAAGGAAAACATGTCCACTTTGTCGTCGTAGCGCTCGCCTAGCATCACCTCGGGTGCCATCCACAGAGAAGTCCCAACTCCTGCAGTCATAGTGCGGCCGAGTCGTTCTCGAGAAATTCCAAAGTCCGACAGCTTCGCGTTCATCTCGCTATCTAGTAAAATGTTGCGGGACTTGAGATCTCGATGAATGACTGACGGCATCATCGAGTGGAGATAGGAAAGGGCGTGGCAGACTTGGAGCGCAATGCTGAGTTTCTGTCGATCCAACCCGACATGATGGTTGTCCTCTTCGAACTTGTTCAGTAGTGTACGGAGTTCTCCACCGCCCATGAATTCAAGGACAACACAGAGATCCGATAGGGAGTCCCATGCGACGCCAACAAAGGAGACAATATGAGGGTGATCCATCGTCGCAGTCATTTTAGCCTCAGCCAGGAACTCGTTAACTCGATGCAGTTTCTCGCGACTGGCAGGAAGAAGCATCTTAATCGCAACTTCCCGTCCGTTATAGACGCCGGCATACACCACACCGAACGCTCCATTGCTGATGCGTTCCAGCGTCACGACTTTATCTCGTGGAATTCTCTTCGACGTGATGACATGGTCAGTCCACAGACCTGATTGCCCTTGACTAGCTGCTTCTAGCGCGGTTATTCGAGTGGAGTGCAATGTTGTTTCTTTCTCTTGGCGCTTCAATCGATGTGAGTAAGCCAGAAGTGCGATCAAGAGCATTGTTGATAACGCTGCTACACCGAGAGCAATTCCAATGATGCTGTCGGTGTTGAGACCTTCTTCTGGACTTCGCGTTGCTGTTGAATCTTTTTTCCCACTACACTTTCGCCGTCGTTACTACTGTACCATCGGAACCAGTTAACGTCGCACGAGTGACCAGCGATAGTGTTCGCGTCGATGTGTTCTGTCATGTAAAGCTGCTCGAAAAAGCAAGTCCGCGCGAGAAATTCCTGATACAAAGCTGATCCATTCTCGTTGAGGTTGGCGATGACATAGAGACTGTCGGATTCGTTGTAAGCTCCAACACACGACCCAGTGGCAGGGTATCCAAAGCCCATAATGAGATTGGAGCAGTTCTCGTCAGAATAAAGTAGTTGAATCAAATAAGGCGAGCTTCCAAATTTGTCACGCGTGGTCTGTAGGTAGTCCGTCGAGCATTCACTTGTCACCATGTTAGCGTTAAAAGGTCTTGATTCAAACGTGCCGAGCACTTCACATGAACTAGAAGTGCAGTTCTTATCTTCCGTTATGCTAACGAGGTACGGAGTGCCGTCACATCCGTCACCCAAGTAAGCAGAAGAAACCGAGTACATCTTGGCTGTCACCTTGGCTTATCGGTACTACTGTGCCAAGCCCCTGCTAACAGCAGTAGCTCTCGCCACAACCAAGTCTGGAGTGGAAAGAAAGAATTGTTAGCGTCGTCACGTGAAGCATATGACTTTCCCTCCAGCTGGTACTTTTATTACACCATTCATGCCAGCAAGAGCTCCCACCAGCAAGCACATGGTCGTTTTGGTAATTTTCCGTATGAAATCCGAAAACATGGCGGATAGATACTTTGTGTCAGTGGAAAAACGAAGAGTCACTGTAATACTACAGTTCTGGACCTCCACGGAACTTTTGTTTCTGATAGTAGTCCAGATATCAAAAACTTAAGCTATCTGCATGTATTACGTGCAAGTGAACCTGAATAATATGCACTAAATTTGACGTGTTGCGAAAATACCTGTAGCTCCAGAACGCGAGTACTTTCTTCCTATTCAATGCGGGCTATGATAACTTGAAGCATGTACATCGCCTCAGCGGCGCTCGGTCGCGCAGTTGGATCGATTCTCATGCATGCACGTCCAAGTTCCACAATGCATCGCGGACTAGAATCCGAAAATTCAACCTGTACTGTTCCTAATGCTATTTTCTGGAACAGAGCCACGCCTATCTTACGCCCGTTCGAGACCAAGCTCTCTCTCGAAACGCTTGCGTACGGCATCGTATGAACATCCAACTCCGACAAGACGACACCGAACGAAAACATGTCGGCCTTGACGTCGTATCTCTCTCCTCTGGGGCCATCCAGAGTAATGTGCCCACACAAGCAGTCATAGTGCGATCAAGACGCTCGCGGGAGATTCCAAAGTCCGATAGCTTCGCCTTCATGTCGCCATCCAGCAGAACATTTCTCGACTTGAGATCTCGGTGGATAATGGGGGGTAACAGCGAGTGGAGATACGTCAACGCCTGGCAAACATTGAGCGCAATCGAGATCTTCTGCTTGTCGAATCCCACCGGGCGCTTAGAAGCTTGGTATTTGTTATCTGAGATCGCTGCCTTCGATGAGCTCCAGGACGACACAGAGGTCAGAGAGCGACTCTCACGCAACGCCAGTAAATGTCACGATGTGAGGGTGGTCCAACGTAGCGGTCATCTTTGCTTCCGCGAGGAATTCGTTGACAGGTTCGAGGCTTCCCCTTGAAGGAGGCAGCAACCTCTTGATGGCAACTAGGTGGCCGTTGAATAATCCAGCGTGAGCTTCGCCATACGCCCCTCGACTGATGAGCTTCTTGACCAGAATTTTGTCCCTTGGTAGTCTTTTTGTCGTGATAACATCGTCGTTCCAGAGTCCATGCTGGCCGTGCAACACGACCTTATTTAAGCTCACAGCTTCGGACGGTCCTGTCGGCCACTTCGACTGTCCTTCAATCCTCTTTACCTTCAAATAGCGTCTGAAAAATACGAAAGTCACGCTTACAATCACGAGGGTGAGAAATCCAAAGCCAACCCCGATGAGAGCATTGGGTGTTAACGTAAGTCCGTTGCGGCCAGAGTTGTCCTTATCGTCGTTGCTGCTGTACCATTTGAATTGGTTGGCGTCGCACGAATGCCTCGATAGGGTCTCCTGGCTTGCGTTTCGTGTCGCAAACCAGGAATCCGAAAGGCAGGGATCGTCTGAAAAATAATTCACTGAGGTGGATCCGTTGGAGTTGAGTCTGCCGATGACATAGTAGCTGTCTGTCTGGTTGAAAGAGCTCTCGCAATTGCCAGAAGCGGGGGACCCGTAGCCGAAGGCGAAAGTGGAGCAGATTTTATCTTGGAAGTTTATCTGCAAAATGTACGGGAGGCCCCAAATTTATCTCGCATTGCTGTGACGTAGTCTGACGCGCACTCTATCGAAACCATGTCGACGCTTATGGTGCTTGCATTGCCCTCGAAAGAAGAGCAGGTTTTATTCATAGTGCAGGTCTGCAGTCACGCTGTACGGCGTGCCATCACAAGTCGTTCCGGTATAGTGAGACCGAATCGCGTACATGTTTGCTGTCGTGTCTGACAGCACACCGAAAGGCACTAGAATCAGCCAGACAAGTCAATTCATCAGTCTTGGGGAAAAATCGAAAGTGAGTTGAAAGTCAAACGCAGTGAAGAACAATAATCATTCTACAATAGGCAGAAGAAGGGTACGTTAGCATGTCACGTAAATTTCAGAACCTGGATACCCACAGCATCAATTGTGGATACATCAAAATTTGTGAGTGATCCATAGCCTTTGCGATTTGCTGCTCGATACAAGCCACTAAAACCTTCGTCTTGCCAATTATCACGGTATTGAATTCAGGACAGCCATGGTATCGGATGCCTACATTTACAGTGCAAGGATCATCAACTATGGTACATGATATCCCCGTTTCCTGTAAACTACCTTACTTAGTATTTGACTACCACTTCAACTTCAAAGAGGACCCAACAAGTCACGCCGTACGTTTCCACAAACTTTCGCTAATCGATGATAAATTAATGCGCTGGAGATCATACAATTCTCTTCTTCGATAACATCACCTTTAGTCTATAAAGTGCCTCTGCTGCGCTCGGTCGCTCTGTTGGGTCAATAGATATGCACGCGCGGCCTAGTTCTCCAATGATAAAAATACTTTTTCACAGATGGAAATCGTCAAATCACAGAGAGGACGTTGTTTTCACAGAGCGCATGGAAAGGTACCCTGTGTTCTCAAATCACATATGGAAATGCTGAGATATCAATGATGAATTAGAATTTGGAGAAAGAGGACATTAACAAACTTCCCATTTTAATTATTTATATACTATTAATATTACACATTTTCTCAACTTCGTAAATTCCAGTCAGAGCTATTAATTCCAGCATCTCTAATCCACACGGGCAGCTACAAATACAGAAAATGTATTAGATTAAAAGATTTATACTGGGTCTCACTATGCTAGCCACAGTGCGCGTATATCTGCCGGCAGAATTGTAGTTGCTGCCACTATACTACTGACTACAGGCAGATTGTTACTTGGTGTCAGTATACCAGTCAAAGTGTCCGTCAAAGGTGCCGGCAGATTTGTACTGGGTCTCACTATGCTAGCCACAGTGCGCGTATATCTGCCGGCAGAATTGTACAACCTATAAGTACGCTAATCGATGTTCCATGTACTCATGCTATCTTGAATGCACTATCAATAGCAATCTATGAGGATGAATGATCTTCCTTTAGATATCACATTATCGAATTTACCTCAGAGATCTCAATACAAAGACCGGAATTATGTTTGTTCATGAAGCAGTTTGGAAGTTTGCAGAGACGGATGGCAATCGTTACGCTAAACTGCAAGCCTCAGCGCGGAAGCTGCTAACAGGCGCACCTCTTAAAATCGCCGATTCGAAATGGCTAGTAGGACGAGGGGGTACCGGCTTACGTGAGGCCTGGCTATCACTCCCTGTCGAGACTCGAAGAGATATGATGGCTGCTACTGATGATCCTGATTTTCCTCCATGTGACTCCGGCAATGTGGATGAAAGACACATAAATTCATCACGAAAATTTTGAAGTAGCATCCAAGGAAGAGCTCGTCCGCCTCAGTATTGCGTACGACTCTGGTAGTTTGAAGGGTGTGTTAGACGCTGCAATTAAAAGCGCTGAATATGCGGTGATGCTTTCCAAGTACAAGGACAGGGCAACGACCGCGGATGAGGCCTACGTCGCCGTGCTGAAAGCTTAAGTGATGTTTTTTCGTCTATAAGCGGAATAACCTGTTTTGATCCAGAGCCTATTACGGATGGACCTTCCGATAATTTTGCAGTGTCGCGGATTAGCGCGGCATACGTGAAATATCAGGAGGCCGCTCAAAACGCACAAGATGAAATGACAAAAACTTCCTCAACAGAGGACTTCGATAAACCTATTTTAACAGGTACCGTTCGATTTTTTGGGAAAGCGCATGGAATGGAGATTTCATAGCTCACTTCTTTTAAAAGCCTGGCAACATCTTAAATTTCAAAAGATTCAAAGACGTATGGTGTTTTACTGTTTTTTTAAGAAAGACTTAAAGCGTGACCAACGTCTTTTGGGCGTCCTCGTTTTTTGTGGGGTCTCTTATCCGGAAAGGTTTATCTATGGGCGGATCTTTCTTCGAGCGAAATACCTAGTGTGTCTTTAACAGCCATGAGATGAACACATGAGCCCAGTTTTAACATAGTTCTACAATCGCAAAGTCCGCTCTCAGCTGTCACAATCCACCCCAAAGTAGACTGTTTTTCAGCTTCAAGTTCGTGGTCAGTTGTGGTTTCAATCTCTTCTTCAGTTGTTTTCTTTTTTTGAGGGTCTGTAGGAGATCCTTTTAGTTGTTGAACACGAAATTCTCCCATACTGTGCCCCGATTCCAGAAGAAAAGCAATTTTCATGCGAGCTGAACTAGTAATGGTTAAAAGTCGCTATCTCTTTAATTTTCTGAAGTCTCTAATAATGTGGGGTGCTGCCCGTGTCGATGTCGCAAAAGTAGCTGTCAAAATTGATCTTGCCTGGCTCACTTTAAGTAACTCCATGAAAAGAGGGTTCAAATGAAGTAATCTGCGCATAGAATGAGTGTTTTTCAATTGACAATTGAAGTTTCCACACGGGTTGTTAGTTTTTGCCATTCCAGTCGGAGTTTCCACACACTGCCATTTACTGTAGCGCCCCTCCAGCCACTGAGCCGAAAAAAACTCGGATAATGACTGCAAGTCGGTGTTAACTTTCCATGATTCCAGAGCATCGTCGATGCGACTCTGTTTATCCACCAAGGTTCGCGCGTAGTGAATTTGGTATACATCTCTGTATACAGTTCTCTTGTTTGCCTCCGAGAACCCCACGGTATGTTTTCTAACATTTGACATCACGTGAAAGAAACACATCAAGTACGTTGGCTGCTTATCTGAAGCGAGAATAGCACCAGCCACACTTTCAAATGCATTTCGTTGAGCATTAACTGAATCAATCATCACGAATCCAAACGATACACTCTGTGATGAAATGTCGTAATACAAATCCAGCAATACCCGAATTGCTCGAGTCCATTGGGGACTCTTTAGATCGGAGACTAAAAGGAAAGCCACAGGGTGACATTGTCTCCACATATCTGATAGACCCATAACTATAACCGGGAAACCTCTAGTTAAGTTTGAAAGTGGCATACACGTGAAAAATAAATTCAGATGCTCGACCGAGTCTCTTGACCAGTGATTTGGTCGAAAACCCAACAACTAGAGGGCTATCTTCAGTTCCTTTACCAATTAGAGCTTCTCCATTGCTATCAAGCGAAAATCCAAATGTAAATGGTGTGGTTTCGCTGCAGCCATCTCGAAAACGATGTTTAACAGCGTTTGCAACCATCACATCGACGAAATCATTGTCCACTTTACTTTTGTTTCTGTAGTTGCATACACTGTACTTTTGGTAGAAGTGTTTTAGGATTGGTCTGCGGCAGCCCCAAATCAATAGCCATTTTGTGCATTATTGCGGCCGGCTTCAATCCGATCTCGGCCTGGCTCCTTATGTATCTCTTCATTGCGCAATTCAGATCCCCGGGCTTTCGATATGCAGGTGAGACTGACAAGTGGTGTGAATTTTGAAAAACACTGATTTTATCGGTGGTCTGACACTGCAGAGCTTTCAAGACCCACTTACACGACCCTAACAGCTTGCAAGTTTCGTCGGAGCAAATGAAAAGCCGATAGCGCATAAAGTGAATGTCGAGATTGTATTCACAAACACTGCATATCTCCAGCTGACTCTTGTTCTTACACCATGTCTTCTGCGCGTCGAGATAATCTTCTAGCTGCACTTCGTTTTCATAGGAGCTTACAAAGTTCCACTCGTACTTCATTTGTTTCTTTAGCTAGTGGAGAATACAAGGACTTTGTAAATAATCGTTTCGTAACGACACACAAAACATATTTTTTTATAAATAGTCGTTATACGCATTTATTAATTACTTCGTAATACCCAAGGATCTAAATCGGCCTCATATTTGAATACCGATGTATCTAGGTAGTATAGCGTTTTCTTGCTGTCAGTAGGTTCCGAATCGATTGTATTGCAAACTTGGAACACTCCGGAGCATGTATCTCAGATTGGTTAGTGATAACACGCGGTTGCAAATCGGATATGGCGGCGGAAGACAACGAACATTCTGCAAAACTACACCGTCTGGTCTTCGCATGCGACGTCCTAGAGGTCGAATGTCTTCTACTGGTTGGCGAAGACTTAGCGGTGCCCTTGCTGACAGTCCCGCACCTTCGGCAAGGCGCAGGAGGCAACCGCAGGTGAGAGCAGCACACACCACGAACAGCGGCGCTATCTCGATTATCGATATGTACGTATAACACTGCGGTGAATGTTGGATTGTGACTTCCTTTTTATTACTAGTTTAGTTTTTGTTTTGTTAATGAAGTTAAGTAACAAATTCCCTTGAGGCAGATGGGATCCTCGGTCTGTGAAAAGGAGGCATGTCCTGTGAAGGTTACATACGATCTGTGAAATTGACGCACCCTCTGTGAAATGACCATTTTTATCTGTGATTATTACGCGCTCTCTTCTCCAATCGATCTCGGTTTTGGATTGGAAAATTCGACTTGCAAAGCCCCCAGCGCCACCTTCTGTAACAGAATTGAGTCTATCATTTCCCGACCATTTGAGTCCAAATTCTCCTTCTTGACACGAGCGTACGGCAGTGAATGGACGTCAAGCTCCGATAACACCACACCAAAGGAAAACATATCGGCCTTGTCGTCGTAATGCTCGCCCAGCATGACTTCAGGTGCCATCCACAGTGAAGCCCCCACACCCGCAGTCATTGTGCGGTCAAGACGCTCGCGAGAGATTCCAAAGTCGGACAGTTTCGCCTTCATTCTGCTATCCAGAAGAATGTTGCGAGACTTGAGGTCTCTATGGATAACTGGTGGCATCAAAGAGGGCAAGTAAGTGAGTGAGTGGCACACTTGAAGAGAGCAATGGTTGCCTTCTCTCGGTCAAAATCTACGGGGGTTTTCGACTCTAGGTAGGTGTTAAGTAACGAGCGTAGTTCCCCTCCATCCATGTACTCAAGTACCACACAGAGATCAGTGAGGGAATCCCATGCGACATTAACAAAAGACACGATATGCGGATGATCCATCGTCGCAGTCATCTTGGCTTCAGCTAAGAACTCGCTGACCAATGTGATGTTGTCTCTAGAGGCAGAAAGCAGCATCTTGACGGCCACTTGATGGCCATTGAAAACCCCAGCGTACACTTCACCAAACGAGCCTCGGCTGATCAGTTTCTCCGTCTGCACTTTGTCTCTCGGTATCCTCTTGGCTGTGATGATATCGTCGTTCCAAAGCCCGGTCTGTCCACGAATGGCTGCCTCGAGAGACGCAGCACTAACTCCACTCATACTTTGGATGGTGGAGGCGTCCAACTTTAATTTTTGTCGCTGTCGAAAAAAAACCGCCGCGAGGAGCACGGTCAAGAAGACAAAACTACCTAGAACAATCCCAAGGATGTCACCGTTGCTTAGAGCGGTACTGGAGTTGTATTCTAATGTTGAACCTGATGTTAACATGCTTCCACTGGCATCTCCGCCGTCGCTGCTGCTGTACCATCTGAACCAATTGGCGTCACACTCGTGCGTTATGACTGCTTCTTTGTCTCCGCTTTCAACCAAGTACAGCGACTCGGATAAACACGAGCGATCGGGAAAGAGTTCAAGTGAAGCAGAGCCGTCTTTCCTGAGACTGGCAATCACGTAGTAGCTGTCATTCGCAGTGTAACCTCCGGCACACGTCCCCGAGGCAGGGTACCCGTAACCCGTTCTGAAGTCGGAGCAGTTTTCGTTTCCATAAACCAGCTCGATAATATATGGGGAACTACCGAACTTGTCTCGCGTGGCCTGTATGTAGTCTGTAGCGCATTCGATGGTCCTCATGTCGGCGCTAGAAGTGTTGCTACTGGGAGAGCACGTCTCGATGGAGCAACTGTCGTCCCGAGCAATGTTGATCGCGTACGGAGTGCCCCCGCATTGATCTCCAAGGTAAGAAGAGGAAATCGAGTACATATTTACCAGAAAGCGCGAGTCTTCCAGTTTGAACTACTGGAGCGAGTGTCAACGCTCGATAGAAACAGGAACCGCGGCAACGGGATAGCGGGTGAGTAACAAATCGAGACTGCGATGGCGATGGTCGATAATCGACTCGAGCGCCTTGTGTCGGAACATACGACGTGCTCGAACTGGTCTTGTGTGCGGTTGGATTAGGTGTGGATAGCATACACAATGGTTATTGGTAATCTATCGTGGTAAAGGGATAAATACGCGCTCTCAAGTAGGTGTTGCAAATTCGACGCTGCACCACATGACCCCCTAAATGCTATGGATGGCATCGTTTGGCGTGGATACATCAAGCAGCGATAGCAACACACCGGGGAATCGACACGAGAAAAAAATATTGCGCAGCTTTAGCACTCTACTTGGCTCCTGCCCGGGGTATTAGTAACGCAAGTTTTGAAATAGCGATTATCTGGATAAAATCTGAATAAATGACGGATACATTACCGATCGATATTCCAATACTTTATTCCAGTGGAATAACGCGGTCCTTCGCTATTCAGCTGGAATATATTTCTGGACGAAGAAAATTCTTATTCCATATTATTCCAGAAACAAACAGTCGTCGACAGCATCGAGAGGTTTTTTAAACGGCACCCCTCTTGTCCAGGTTTTATCACTCAGGTATTGTCCAGGTAGAGTTTTTACGGTTTAAATTACTCTCATTTTCTTCTTTTGATTCCTAGCCACCAGTTAGGGAGACACGTGGCAGGTGACTTCGGACGACTCCGATTACAGAGACGAAGGAGGCGGGACCTCGACGAAGAGGTTCTCGTGGCAGGATGAGCCTAAGACGATAGTGCACTTCCCGGAGCTGAAGATACCTTCTCTACCGAGTGGAGTGTGTCCCGTGAACCCCTCTGTAGTGGAAGATAATATAGCGCTGGCCCTGGGAGGTTCTCCGACGAGGCCCCCTGACCTCAACGAAACCGAGTACGGTTTACTGAACTATCGAGGTATCGTGCCTGACCCTTGGCGTGCCTTAGTGCGGCGAACAGTATACTTCCTCGTTAAAGCTGAAGCTTCGAGTGGATGTGACTGGTGTGAAGGGTGTATGGGCGAAGGGTCGCTAGAAGAAGAAAAGTAAGATAGCTCCCCGCCCCCCACGAAGCTCCAAGATCTCCTAACCCGAACCGAGGAATGGATCGATAGCCTCGTTGTTCCCACTGACTCGCGGTCGAAGGAGTTAATAACTAAAAGAATTTTGGATCTCTATGAGAAGGATGCTGATCAACTACGCTTGAAGATCCACGAGAGGGGTTCGCCCTGTCGACTCTGTCGTTGGAAGGGTTCTGGGCCTAGGTGCTCTCCAAAACCGAAGCAAGTCCGTTTCGACTGTTCCTCTCTGTTTAACGACCGTACTGAAGCCCTCGGTCCGAACTGTTCTTCCCGGGATAAGGAAAACGGATTGTACGGCTATGTGAACGTCGTCGCCGACGCTCCGGAACCTCGCCCCAAGCCAGGCCTGGTGGGAGTACCGAGCTCTACCGAGAACTGGTCGACTAACGAGGGAGAAGGTATCGTCCCTCTCGGCAAGCGGGTGATCGGATCAGTGGGGGCGTGGAAGCTCTATCGTGGGGGTTTCACGAGAGCCTCCCGGCTGAACTTCTCATCGACTCCGGGGCCGTAGCGTGCCTGGTGCACCGGCGGGTATTGAAGCGTCTCGGCTTGACCATCCCCCCTCTCATACCCTACGTTGGCAGTCCGAACGGTGTGTCCGGGTCTGCACTCGATATCGAAGGAGTAATCTACTTGCCATTGACGTTGGGCTCCGTCGAGAGAAGAGTACCGTTTGTCGTCGTACCTAAGCTACACGTCGACGCCATCCTGGGCACCAACGCTCTCAAGGACTTCCGCGCCGTGGTAGACTTGGACGAGAATACTCGTTACGCTAAAAGACACGAGTGAGGTGTTCCCTCTGGGATATCCTCGAGTGGAGGAATCTTACCTGTCCCGCATCTCATCTACCATTCGGCTCCGTCCTGGTGGACACGCTCTAGTGGATGCGGAGATTCAAGGTCAACTGTGTGACGGGACCACCGTCCTCATAGAAGGGCATACAGCGTTCGATGACTATATTAAAGTTGCTAGGACTCTGTGCACTATGTATAACGACCTAGTGAATGTGGAAGTGTGCAACCCCTCTATCGAGGACACTGTCATCAAGAGAAGCACTAGATTGGCGAGTGTGACGGTGATCTCCGAGACCGCGCTTCTGCAAGGAGCCATTGCGAGTATGAAGCACGAAGCCGCCCTACCCGGCGAGGCCCTGACCATGGACCGAAGAGCTCAGGACCTGTGGGTCCACTCAGCCATTAGCGCATCTAGTATTGCGACCGAAGTCGCTCAAGAATCCGTGCCTGGACTGGACCGAGTACTCCAGGAGGAGCTCCGAGTCGACTTGGACGAGTCCAAATTGGGGAGCGAACCGAAGAGAATATTCACGGAGTTCCTCCAACCGTCCAAGGACATGTTCGTCGAAACCTCTTCTAGCCCTTGGGCCAGCCTGGTGCTTATGACCCGCAAACCTGACGGCGAAATAAGGTTCTGCATTGACTATCGGAGACTGAACGCTGTCACCATCAAGGACTGCTACTAGATGCCGCTCATTGACGATATTCGAGATGTACTAGGAAACGCCAAACTGTTCTCTACTATGGACATAGCGTCCGGCTACTGGAACGTCCCGATGGCAGCAGATAGCGTGAAAAAGACTGCCTTCACCTGCAAATATGACCTCTTCGAGTGGCTCGTGATGCCGTTCGGACTGTGCAATGCCGTACCGGCCTTCGAACGACTGATGGAAACTGTGCTTATCGACCTTATGTGGCGGCATTGTCTGGTGTACCTCGACGACTGCGTGGTCTTCAGTGAAGACTTTTCTACTCCCCTAGTGCGACTAAAACAAGTCTTAGAACGGTTCCGATCTGCTGGGTTCAAGCTCAAGATGAAGAAGTGTAAGTGGGCACGTGACCAAGTAGCGTTCTTGGCACACATCGTCACTCCTTCGGACATCTTGACCAACCCCGAGAAGGTCAAGTCAGTGATGAACGTACTAAGACCACACAACTGGCACACTGTGAGAGCGTTTCTGGCGTTTGACTAGTTACTTCAGGCGGTACATCCCGGGATACGCGGCCATATCGAATCCAATCGAACGGCTCAAGATGAAGGGAGCCTACGAAGCCGCTTTCCTGCAACTAAAGCGTAAGCTGGTGGAACCTCCTATCCTGGTGTATCCCGACACTTCAAAGCGTTTCCATCTATATGTGGGCTCCTCTAAACTCGCTGTGGGAGCGTGCTTGATGCAAACCGTGGATGGGCGCGAGAGAGTCGTAGCCTATGCGAGCAAGCTACTAGCTCGCTCCGAGAAGAACTGGGTCCATAAGGAGGACGGTACTTCGGAGATCGAGTGCTGGGGGCATCGTATGGGCCACACGCAAGTTCCGCTGCTACCTGGATCGCTGCGAGCTCGACCTGTACACGGATCACAAAGCATTAACGTGGGCCTTCAACGAGACCAATCGCACGAGTAACGCTAAACTCGATAGATGTGCCATGGATTTGTCTCAGTTACGCTTCAAAGTGTTCCACAAGCCAGGTACTGCTATGGGTCATGTGGATGGTCTGTCCAGACTCCATACCCAAACCATCAATGCTATCGCTATGGCGGAGCTACTCAACGATGCTGACAAGCCCCCCTAGCACTGTCGAAGTCGGGGAGACTGCGCCTCTCGACTCGACTCTGCTCCCTTCAGAGCCCTTGCCCGAGGACGCGGGCGGATCTGGACCCGTAGCGTCTCCCGACGAGGAAGAGGTTACTGACCAACTCCTGGTGTCCCCAGTTGTTGTGTTCGGTTTACAACAGACTCGCTTCGTGGAAGAGCAGAAGAGGACACCTTGGATCCAAGCTATGATAGCGTTCCTGAGCGATGGAGCTCTAGCTCTGGACCCTCAAATGCGCACTAAAATCCTGCTGATGGCCCCTAATTACTCGGTGAAGAACGGAGTGCTCATGCTTCGCGTGCACCTGAAGGCTCGTGCTAGACCCGCGTCTACTCTTGAAGTACCTGTGATTCCCCTGCCTTTCATATCAACCGTACTGCATCACTGTCATAAGGATGTACTTACCGCGGATGTCGGGGTTACTAAGACGCTCGACAAAGTGCGCAAGCACGCTTACTGGCACGGCTGGAAGAAGGATGTGGCCGAATATGTTCGAGAATGCACCGTTTGCGGCAGTGGTAAAGGCTATCGCCCTTGGAGAAATGGCCGGATGCAGCGAATGCCAATACAAGAAGTATCCGGACCTTTCTCTCTACTGGTGGTCGATGCCATAGGTCCCTTAGTGGCTACTCCTCGAGGCAACAAGTTCATACTCGTCTTCGCCGACTACTTTACTCGATGGGTCGAAGTGTTCCGTGTGGCCCGCTTAGACACTGTAACGTTCGTGGAAATTATGGTGAGCGAAGTGATCTCGCGGCACGGAGTTCCTGAGAAACTACGGAGCGACCAAGGATCCAACTTCATCTCGAACTTGGCACGATCCTTCTACAAAACACTCGGGATCAAGAAGTGGTTTGGAGCTGCTTATCACCCTCAGACGCAGGGGCTAGTCGAACGCTTCAATGGTACGCTGATCGGGATGCTAAAGATGTACGTCAACGAGGCTTAAAACGACTGGGAATTATACCTTCCCCGAGTACTATTCGTTCGTCTTATCACGAAGCCCTTTAAGACTCACCGTTCTTCAGCCTGTATGGTCGGGACCCGGTGTTACCCCTGGACCTCGCGTTCCTCAACACGAACAACGGGTGGAAGAGTAACGAAGTCGCTAGTTACCGACGAAAGCTATTCTTATCTCTACGAGATACGAGACGATTAGTAGAACGCCAACTCTTGAAGGCCCAGGGCAGACACGAGCAACAACTGAGCAGCCAGGTACCGATTAAGTTCAAGGAAGGAGACCCGGTGTGGGCCTACCAGTACTCTTGAGCTCGTCGCGGGGAGAAGACCACGAAGAAACGCGCTTTCGCGTGGCATGGTCCGTACCGTGTGGTCACGACTGTGGGAGAGAGCTCCTATCGAGTGGCCATCCCTTCTCACCCCAACCGAGTCGTGACTATTAACGTCAATAGGTTGAAACGTTTCCAAGGGCGGTGGAGCCGACCGTCCCCTTCCGAAGTACCTGATGGAGTCCAGACGAGTCCGGGTGTTGACGACGACGGACCTTTATCGGAAGAAGACCTCCCGTCTACTAGCTTTGTGGAGAGACTCCTGATTGAAGGGGAAGAAACAGCCCTGACTGGGGTTCCCTGCTTCGTGATTGACATAATCGTCCGACGCAAAAAGAACCGAGAAGAGCAGTTCCTGGTGTTGTTGGCTACCTACGAGACTCTTTGAAGACCTCGAAACACTCTCTTGCCCACCTACGCCGCTCTGATCAAGGCGTTCGAAGAGACCTGTCGTCGTGAGGAAGGCCTACCTGAGCTACGACGCAGCGCGCGGTTAGAAGATGCTAACGCCGCTGTAGATGAAGAAGAGCTACTCTTCTAGGAGAAGGGAGTCGTGACGGGTCGATCCACTGAGCCAGGGTAAGTTCGCGGTCCCGCCCTCCTCGGAAGTGTCCTGAAGAACACTTCTTACGACTCTGCATATTTTTGGATTCTACATTACAAGAGGCTGATCTACTACCTACCGAAAAGAAACCAATTTTACCGCGATTTCAGGAGGAAGAACGAAAACAACAAATGGGGAATGAATCGTGGTGAAAAAAGAAAACTTAAAAAGACGATACCACTACTCCTACACTCATCCAGTGGGAACGGCTCTGGACTCGTACGAATCACTAACATCTCGACGGCCTTACGTTGGGCTGTTTGGTCGGATCGCTTAGTCGGCGAATTGGGAGCAGAATGCTCTCCCGGGGGAGCTCGACTTCCGAGGTGCTGACGGAGACCGCGAGGCCGAGCGTCCCTTAGGAGACACTGCCTTCTTCAAAGAAGACGCCGAACGCGACTGCGACCGCTTACGCGTACCGTCCCGCGACGCTGGAGCTGACAGGGAAGTCGTCGTTTTGCCGTCGGATGGTTTGTCGGAATGGCTCTACTTCCCTTCGCGTGCGAAGGTGACCTTACCTTGTCCCGTCTGGGCTCCTTACTCGCCTTGGTGGCCGAGGGCTTCGTCGGAGACTTCTACCGGGACGCAGAACGCTCCTCCGAACGTGACCGACGAGACTTCTTGCGCACTGAGGACTTCGATCGTGACTGCAGGGGAGAGACCGAACGTTCTGACGAAGCAGCGCGCGCTTCGAACTTGTCTTTAGTGCGTGAAGGTGAAGGGGACCGCTTGCGCGACGAGCTTACACGAGACTACTTCAGGAAGTTAGAACTGCGAGACGGGGAACGGGAACGCTTCGCGCGCTCCTTTGACTTCAGAGGCTTGTGGGAGAGCTGCAGACGCTTGTTGGGGCGCTTGTCGTCCTCCGAACTCTCGTCGGAACAAGAAGACAGATGCAGCGTTTTTTTAACGGGACGGAGTTCTTCGGAGTCAATCTCGGCTTTATCCTCTTCGTAAGCCGACCCTTCCTTACTCGCTTCTTCCCAAACCGCCGTGTAAGTGCCGTCAGTACGCTCATACGCCGCGTATCCCGCCGAGTCCGCTTCTGACGAATCTAGCGGGGTTACTCTGGGTGTCCGAAGAGCTCATTTCTCCCGTTCGCGCGAGCGCTTGGCCAAATCTTCTGAAGGAGAGGGCAGTGGCTTAGCGTATGCCAGACCCCCTTCGAGCGATCTCCAACCCAATGAGGTTCGTGATCCTCCTTCGACTTCATGTCCAGCAGAACGAGAGCTAAAGCACGGTTCGTGAGCTGACTGTCCGGATTCGAGCTGTTTGGGTCATGGGCTCCAGTGTGCTCCAACAAATCCGTGATGATCGTGAAACCTCCCTCATCGATCCGACACGGTTTAAGAGCGTTCTTCACTTTACGCGAGTACGCTCCCGAGTCACGCGAGTAGCGTTTGGACAAGTTGTCGATGACCGGGCCGTTGTAGGACTTGGCGTCTGGAGCGTTCCGACCAGGCTGTCCTCCCATCCACATAAGGCGGCGTCGGTGCGCGCAGCTCTCGAATAAACGGAGGAAGCCGAAGTAGCCCCAGGTCTCGATGCAAATACTCAGAAACCAGACGCGTACAACCACCGCCGCCATCTTAGTCTTGCGTCGCTGAGTCTGAGGGTTGGAGGTCTTCAACGGAACGTTCGTCTGCCAGTCCCAGAACTTGGAACAGTTCTCATTCCAGGAACGCCAGTGAGAAGCGTGCACGTGTGTGTACTCGTTCTGGTTGTACCACAAGTGCGAACCCGGTCACGGATACGCTAACTGGTACGGTTCTTGACCAAGCTCGGCCGCCTCGTAATAAACCCGTTTCAGGTCGTCGACAATTGGAGAAGGAGTCGTGTCCGACAACTTAAAAGGCAGCACGAACGAAGACCACGGGTGACTCAGACGCTTCTTACCGGAGAGAGGGCTCTCCGTAATCGTCTTCCTCTTCGTCGAGCCGGTGCTGATGCGCTTAAGCGGACATCGACCGTCCTGCGTGAAGCGTGGGTGCCGAGGTGGCTTCCCGCGAGTCGGTTGCCGAGACGGTCTAGGCATGATCACTATCGGCCCCGTCAATGCGTCCGCGGCCTTCCCCGTGTCGTCCAAGATCGCGGCAGCGATGTCGTCCAGTAGCTCGAGTCCGATGGAGCTGGCGTTCGCGGCGAGGACGTCACGCATGAGAACCCAGAAGCGCTCGTCGGCCGGAGTGTCGTCAGAAGAAGAGCCGTCGGAGTCCGATGACTCGACGCTCCAGACGGCCCTGAGTCTGCGAGGCGCCTTTCCGCGCGGAGTGCTCATACTGGGGTAACGAAGAGGGAGGGTGCCAAGGGTAGCGTCTGAGGTCGAGGCAAATTGCCGAATGAACCAGAAGACTGACCGTCGGTACCTGGACCTCCGGTCCTGTCTCTCCCGAGATTCCTGTGATAACTGTGTATTGGGTGCAAGAGAGACTCTTGAAAGGGACGAAAAATCGGAGTTCTCCTTTCCCAGCCACTGGACTTGACTGATGGTGTAACGGGGCTACATGGTGTGGAACACACAGGGGTACGAAGTACCCGGAGAGTTAACAAACTCTCCGTACATAAGTTGGAGAGTTAACAAGGTCTCTCAGTACGTTGGCTGAAAGCCACACGTTATGCATTTGATTGGGTTTAACTATGCTAGATAGTTAAAGAGATACATTTACCCCTAGGCGGCTTGGCCGCAATAATAGGAAATAAAACACTTCGGGTTTTGAAGCATAAAGGTTAAGGTATTAACTTTGAGCCCTGGTCTTGGGCTGTAAGTTCCTTTGGATAAGGAACTTAGTATTGGTGACTCTTTGAGTCGAACGTCTTCCTCTGACGCTAAAGCTACGGCAGCCCCGCTGCACTTGGTAGCACTTGTAGTCAATCCCGCTCCTGAGTCGGTTGACTATATCCTCTGCGAGGATGGAACACCCCGTGTTCGCGAATTTGCCCCCGGCGCAGCAGGACGCGCTTACTAAGCTTATGTCCTTGCTTGGCCCGGAGGGCGTGGCTCATCTTGCATCGCAAGGTCCAGAGGCGGTCACTGCCAGGCTGGAATCGTTCTCCCGCTACGGGAACGCGCTCTTGGAGCATGTCCAAGAGAAGATGAGCGCCGCAACGGCGGCGGCGTCGATGACGCGTGAAGAGTCTATGAGACTGAAACCGCTCATGGTGAGCGTAAAAACCTTCGAGGGGAAGGATGGAGAGAATCTCCTTCTCTGGCCCCGTGAGGTCGAGATGGCCATGGGATCGGCCCTGCTCCAGTCTGAGCATCAGCGCGTGGCGCTGGCTATCTCCAGGCTTGGAGGTCGCGCTCGCGAATGGGCACTAACGTGCGGCACGTCTGTTGACGCTGCATTTTCCCCTTGGGATCAGCTGAAGCAACAGCTTTCGCGCGTGTTCGCGCCGCCTAATCAGGCGTACCGTGTCCGGTCGAAGTTCCTTGCGACCCGCCAGGGTAAGAAGGAGTTATTGGACTATGTCCAGGAGTTGAGAACTCTTATCGCCGGAATGGCGGCGGACCCTTTTCCGGAACTGGTCAGTGTGACCGTGTTCATGGAGGGACTTCGTGTGAGCGCAGCTCGAACGGAAGTGTTCCGTGTACACCCTAACTCTTTCGAAGAGGCGGTGAATGTGGCATTAAATGCCGAGCACAACTTCAGGTCGGCTCGACCTGGCTGGAGCGCTAGTAGCGCAAGCTCTTCGAGCGGTTTAGAGCCGATGGACCTCAGCTATGCTGAAGATGAAGAAGCGGAGCTTCTTGCTGCGGAGCAGCGTGCCGGGCATTCGCCAAAGCTTTGTGTGCAATAGCACTAAGCACTTAAAGGCATATTGCCCTCTGCGCAAGAAGCGCGTGGCTTCGGCGAGCCAGCCCTCCGGGTCATCGCCGGGAAACGGCAATTCCCAGTAGGCGCGGGGCGGCCTACTGGGGAAGAACTGAGTTCTGTTGTGCCTCGAGGAGGTAGAGGGCAACGGGGCTCAGCCCCGAAGAGAGCTGAGCTCTCTTACGAAAAGAGTGTGTGCAAGCCGGGCTTGCTGGTCGTTCAAGCGAACGTGAAGGGCTTTGCAAAGCCCATGGAGAGTCTTGATTGACTTGGGGAGCCTCGGGCAACTACGCCCGTCGCTCCACCCTGGAAGGGAGTCAGCTGTATGCTGAGGCACTGGGAAGTGCCAACGAGAGATATGATCTCTGTCCGTCTCCCGCCGGGGACACTGGTAACCTGTGTCGAGGGTCTCTGTCGACCTGGGAGTGAAGTTTGAGAACTTCGATAGCGTGAAACGCTGTTTAGTCTTAGACCTGAATGCGAGGTATGACCTCATCCTTGGCATGGCATGGCTGGAACGCCATGAGCCATGGATCGACTGGAAGTCGAAAACGCTGGGTGCGTCGCACCCTGCCCCTAGTGGAGCTTTGGTGAGTCATGAACCCACCTCTGCTAGGAAGCAGAAGCGCTTTTGGCGCGAGCACGAGGCCGAGGCGGCCGTAGTGCTGGACATTGGTATGTCCGAAATTGTTAGCAACGAGGTTGCTGTTTGCCCTGAGGGCGTACGTGGTGCGGCACGTTATCCGCTGAGCGGTGCAGGTCAGGTCAATGACCAACTGCTGGGTCCTGGTGAGGACGAGCGCGGAGTGGCGCGTAATCCACTGAGTGGTATGAATCTGGTCGATGACCTACCGCTGCGTGACCCGAGGGTCGCGGTCGACTGCGAGTCGAGGCATCATGGGCGTGGCCCAGGAGATGCAGGTGAAATGACACCTAGCTCACTGTGTGAAGGTCAAGAACCTCTTGGCTTTCAGCCGAGTGTCTTGCGAGACACTGTATCCTCTTCGAGGAGTGATGGTGCTGCTGCACCCGGTGGTGGTGACGGAGATGTCGCCACACCGCCCTCATCCGGCCGGGCTCGGTCGCGGAGGGAGAGGAGAAGAAGACGCAGGGCGTCTGTGACGTCTTCGACGTCGGACGATGTGTCCAACGTGACGAGCGGTGATGCTCCACGTGATTGCTGTGAACAGCTGTATACACTCGTGAACGGAGTGACGGGGGAGGTAGAAGGCGATATCAGCCTTGACACTCTGCCCGCTGCAGATGCTCTGCTAGAGCTGGACGAGATGTCCATTGCCGAGTTCGGCGAAGCCTTGAAGGCAGGCGAGCTAGCCGAGGTGGTCCTGCTGGGACCTGAGGAGGAGTTGAACTCCTCATCCGTCGTGAACGACGCGGTCCTAGAGGACACCAAGAAGGCGCTGAGCGCAAGAAGTGGATCGGCGATCCTCAAAGATCCTTCGGATCCCTTCTACCCGGTGGTGAAGGAGTATGGAGACGTTGTCTCAAAAGACCCACCGACGGGCCTGCCTCCGGATCGAAGCGTGTGTCATGAGATTGACCTGGTTCCTGGAACCAAATACTGCGTAACAAGGCAATGGCCTTTGCCGAGAGAGCAGTGTGACGTCATTGACGCATTCTTCCGTGCGAAGCACAAGGCAGGGATGGTGCGTGAGAGTAAGTCTCCGCACTCGAAACCCACGTTCTGTGTCAGAAAGCCGAATGGCAAGTGGCGCGTTGTTCATGCTTTTAACAAGCTAAATGCGGCCACTATCCCGGCGCAAACGCCGATTCCTCGCAAGGATGTTCTGCAGAACAACATGGTAGGCTGTACGTTGTACAGCGTGCTCGACTTGGTCGATGGCTACTTCCAATTGCTCATGAGAGCGAGCGACATTCCGCTGACAGCGGTGAGTACTCCGAGCGGTATGCTCTGGGAGTGGCTGGTGATGCCTCAGGGGCTGTCGAACGCACCAGCAACGTTCAATCGTCTTGTGACGCAGTTGTTTAGGCCCCACCGGGCGTACGCTCAAACGTACTTTGACGATATATTCGTCCATAGTCGTGCTGAGCACGGAAAGTCAGACGTGGAAAACCACATTGACCACTTGCGAGCGGTGCTCGAGTGCATGCGCACTAATAAGCTGTATGCCAACTTGGATAAGTGCGTCTTTGGCGCGGAGGAAATACCTTTCCTCGGGTGCTTCATTGGGAAGCGTGGCTTAAGGGCAGATCCTGTCAAAGCCAAGGCCATCGTGGACTGGCCGGTTCCCAAGAACCAAAAAGACTTACGCAAGTGGCTAGGCTTAGCCAATTACATGCACAAGTACAGCGCGAACTACGCGGAGATGGCTCGGCCATTATCAGATCTCCTTAAGAAGGACGCACCATGGTGCTGGAACGTCGAGCACGACGGAGCCTTTGAGGCTGTGAAGGAGAGTCTTCTCCAGGCTCCGATCCTTGCGCTACCGGACCCGGATAGTCCGTTTAGCGTCGTCTGTGACGCCTCCGATTTTGCAATCGATTGTGCTTTACTACAAGCAGACGCCGAAGGGCGTGAACGCGTGATCGCGTTTGAGTCTCGCCAGCTCAAAGCTGCAGAGAAGAACTATCCAGCTCATGACAAAGAGCTACTTGCAATGAAGTATGCTCTAGTCAAATTCAGGGTACACCTGCTAGGCTCTAAGCCTTTTGTGATCTTAACTGATCATGCGTCGTTACGCACTGCGACACAGTCGCCTCATCTCTCTCAGAGAATGGCAAGATGGCTTTCCTTCTTTGCCGAGTATAACTTCGAGGTGAAGTACAAGCCGGGGCGGCTTAATGTAGTGGCCGATGCGCTCTCACGCAGGCCGGACTACGAGTTAGCTCATGTCACGACAATGACGTCGTCAGTGCCTGACTTGATACGCGGAGCGTATGCACAAGACGACATGTGCGTAGCGCTGCTACGGGCTCTTGGGAGCGAAGAGTTTAAAGACTCTGACAAGGAATTGTCTGGGCGCTTACGCGCGAGGCTGCATCGATACTCGCTCGATGGCGGCCTGCTGTACTACAGCACCGACTCTGAGGATAACCCTCGTGTAGTCGTTCCTCATGACGAGGATCTAAAGTATCGAATCCTCTATGAGGTTCCTGATACGCCCGTGGGCGGGCACTTAGGTCGGGAGAAGACCTATGGCTCGGTGAGCTCGATGTACTGGTGGCCCAAGATGTATAAGTGGGTCGGCACCTATGTACGCACGTGTGAGACGTGTCAACGGACGAAGTCCGCGCCGAGCACGGCAGCGCCATTGGCGAGTTTGCCTGTTCCCAAGGGATGTTGGCAGTCCATGAGTATGATCTTTGTGTTTGGCCTTCCCAAGGACAGGGCAGGAAACACGGGTATTGTGGTCTTTGTAGACCGATTGAGCAAGATGGCTCATCTAGCGGCAGTGCCGGACACCATAGATGGTGAAGGTACAGCTTTGCTGTTTTTAGACCGAGTCTTTCGCCAACATGGCTTGCCTGAGGCATTTGTCTCGGATCGAGACCCGCGCTTCACCGCGAAGTTCTGGACGTCCCTCTTCAGAGTGCTTGACACTCGTTTGGACATGTCCACAGGGGACCATCCGCAGACCGATGGTCAAGCCGAGCGCGTGAATCGCGTTGTGGAGGATACCCTCCGAAGCGTATGCGCTGAGGCGCCAAAACGCTGGAGCCAGATGCTCCCACTCGTTGAGTTCGCATTAAATAATGCAGCACGCCTCGACAGGCTACACCCCGTTCTATGTGAACGGCTTGGTTAACCCTCGCGTCCCACTGACGCCGCCACGCAGTGGCTCAGGGCTTGATGAGCCGAGCGGCTAGCTGATGTCAGCCCTGTTGCGGCTCGCAAGCAAGTCAATGACTTTGTCTCTTTGAGATTAAGTGTAATGCGTCAAGTACGCGACGCTATGGCTGAAAGCCAAGACATGCAAAAAGAACATGCAGATGCCAAAGGCAGACGCAATGAAGAAAGGTTTGAGGTCGGAGACCAAGTTTTATTAAATGCAAAAAAACTACCTACTCATGCAGCGTCTGCAGTCTTTAAGACAAAATTGAGACCACGGTTCATAGGACCGTTCAAGGTCGTGGCCAAGAAGGGCCTAGCGTACACGCTTAACCTTCCGAAGAAGATGCGCACGCATCCAGTCTTCTACGTTGGCTTACTCAAGCCGTATCAGGACCCTGCTCAGGTGAGCGCGGAGGCGTTGGCGCCAACGGTGGCTGGGCCACGACAGGCTGCGCAACAGCGGGAGGCCGAGCCACGGCAGGCTGAGCGACAGCAGGGGGCGGGGCCACAAGACGCAACAGCAAGTCGATCTGACCTTGCAGCTGAGCGACTTGACGCTCAAGGTCCGCGACTCGGTTCTGAACCGACTGTGGTTGTTTTAACCAGTCCACGCGGTGGTTCGTCTCATCGAGACCATCTGCAAGGCGACTCAGAGAGTCAGTCTTATCATGGAGATACTGGTTCAGAGAACCCACACGTTGCCCCAGCGCGAACACGTCGCTGCGACTCGCGACGCGAGAGTCCAGCTGAGGCTCGGCCTCCTCCTGCTCTGCTCGACGAGCACGGCGAGCTTTACTTCCATGTGGAACGCCTGGTGGCGAGACGCAGGCGCCAGGGTCGTACTTCGTACCTTGTGAAATGGAGGGGTTATCCTCACTCACAAAACTCTTGGAAGTTTGAGGTTGTCCTCCGGCGGGACTGCCCTGACGTCGTCGACGCTTTTGATCGGGCACACTCACTGCCCCGCCGCTACGGCGTACGACAGAGTCGTCAGGCGCCGAGCGCTTCCCGCCGCTAGAACGCGGGGATGACAGGTCGGTGGCTGAGCTCAAGCTCCGACCAGTGGCTGGAGCAGCCGGCTCATAGGAATGAGCGGTGCTCGCAGCATGAGCAAGAGGTGATGACGCCTCGAGGTGATGGGGACGGGGTTCCAGTGTTCGTCGACGTGCTTTCGACTTAGCGAAGTCTACGCGCAAACGTCTCTCAAGACGAATATCAGTTTCAGAGAAACTTGCTCGAAGAGCATTGTAGGAGGGGAGCCGTCGAGCTCCCTCCACCCAGCTTCGGAATTGTGCTTCATAAGCACGCTTGGATTCCCCAGGGTTGAGAACAACCGGGATGGTTCGCATAGAGGGAACCGGTTGGCGGTTGAGCTGCATCTGCAGGCGCGCCTGATACTCCTGAGGAGTTGTGACTTGTGGAGTCAGATATCGCTCTTGGGCCGGTGCCGTTGCACTTGCTCATCAGCAGTCGAGGCCGCAGGCCCACAAGTGTACGTGTTCAGCGGCTGCTGCGCCGCGAGGCGGGCCGCTTCGGCAGGTTCCGCGGCTGGAAGCCGTAGTCACGGCGTGACGTTAGAACAAGTGGTCGGACCACAGGTCGGAACGACTGCGAGCGCTGCTCATTGGACAACTGACGGCCTTGGGCCTCGTCCAGGTCATTCGTAATGACGTTGTGATCGTATCGATCTTCCTCGTCATACCGCGACGATAGCGGTGGCGCATCGCGCAGCGAGCGAATCGGATTCGAACGTTCAGAGAACGGATGCGGTGTCCGCAGGTCTTTTCTTGTTTGAGATCGCGCCATTGAGCGGCTAGACCTCACAGAGGAAGCTGGGGAAGACGCGGCACCAGTGTGCGACCTCGGAGAGGCTGGGTTGGAGTGATCCTCACTACCCATGGGCTCGTCGTAATCGACTTCGCCCTCTTCGAATTCCGAGAACAGACCATCGTTCCCTCTGGGCGGCGCCCGCGGCTCTGACGAGCTTTGAGCTTTGCGCTCTTCTTGTTGACGGCTCATGGAGCGTTGACCGTGTCGACGGCGATACTCTTAATGGTACTCTGCCACCGAAAGAGACGAAGATGCTCTTGGAGCAGTTGCGGAGCGCAGTTGGGGGTCTGGGACCGACGAGGCAGGGGCGGCGCGACGCGCTGGAGACGTTGGGCCGTGGGCCGGAGTGAAAGTGCCAGGCATCAAGGATGCAAACGCGTTTGTGAGCTCGTGGAGCTGCAGAACGCAGAGGTGAGGTCTAGTGACCTCCGTCGTCTTGACAAGACGTGACCTCGCTGAGGAAAGTTCGAGAACGGAATGTTCTCATCTTAGTGAGGGAGAGTGTAACGGGGTTACATGGTGTGGAACACACAGGGGTACGAAGTACCCGGAGAGTTAACAAACTCTCAGTACATAAGTTGGAGAGTTAACAAGGTCTCTCAGTACGTTGGCTGAAAGCCACACGTTATGCATTTGATTAGGTTTAACTATGCTAGATAGTTAAACAGATACATTTACCCCTACGCGGCTTGGCCGCAATAATAGTAAATAAAACACCTCTGGTTTTGAAGCATAAAGTTAAGGTATTAACTTTGAGCCCTGGTCTTGGACTGTAAGTGTCCTTTGGATAAGGAACTTAGTATTAGTGACTCTTTGAGTCGAACGTCTTCCTCTGACGCTAAAGCTACGGCAGCCCCGCTGCACGCTACCTCTCATTCAGCGCCGAGTCAGTGCCCTTGAACACTCCAATAGCACACATGTGGTGTGTGAGCTTCCCACACACGCTGCACGGGTCCGTCTTAAGCCCATCGTCTTCTTGGCAGCCTTTTACCAGCACAACCCATGCTCACAAGCAGTCTGACAGTTTGGTTTTAAATGGGAGAATGGCAATCTCCCTGCAACGAGGGACGAGAGCCACTCAGTTCCGGATCCTTTGAAAGTAGTAGTCTGAAAGTACTATAGTACCCCCTCGAGTGAGTAATACTAATACTCATAGCTAATACCGTACATTGGGTATTAATAGTAGTAGTATTAGTATTACCCAAGATTACTATTTTCAGAAATACTGTTAACCCCTGCTGATGTGTCCAGCATCGTATGGTCCCCGTCGACAGATACAGCAGCCAAATTGCTCTTCTCGCACGTTAAAACTCGGTATCGACACTAGCATTTTATCTCACTCTCTTTTCATCTAGCGGAAGTGCACCTAGTTAGAAATCTTCGCATGGTATGGCGTGTCGTTAGAGCATCTTCAGCGGCAGGTCTTAAAGGCGGGTTTATCCTAAAAGTAGCACGGCTAGACCTCGGACGACTTTTAAAGCATCCAGCGGTGAGTCTTAACACGGGTCTTAACTTCACGAGGTCCTAACGGATGAGACTCCGGGCTTAAAATAAGACTCGAGTTTTATCGCTTCAGACACGAATCGTCGCTGGGAAGATCACAGAGGTATGAGGAAGGGTTCCGTGTGGAGCGAGCACGAGACTGTGCAGCTCTGTCTTGCATGGCTTGCGACTTCAGAGGACCCAATCCGTGGTGCAGGTCAGAAGAAGGCATCACTCTTTGAGCGTGTTTATTAGCAGTGGTGCAAAAAAACGTCGGTCCTGACGCCGATCTTCGCTCGGAAACAGCCATAGCAGGCCGGTGGAAGAAGCTTCTTCCTGAAGTGACTAAGTTCGAGGGAATTTTTACTAAGCTAAAGAGCCAACCACGGTCGGGTTGGAGTGAGCCGATGTACGTCGAGAACACGGCGAAGATATACCAAGAGCGCACGAAACATCCGTTTGAGTATCTGGCGGCGTTGAAGGGGCTGCGTGATAAGCCGAAGTGGACCAGGAAATTGACTACTTCTATTCATGCTGGCAACAAACGCAAGACGGGTGACGGTGATTTGGTTGCGCGTCCAGAGGGACAGAAAGCGGCCAAGAAGAAGAAGGCTCGGGATGACACCAACTTACCCGTCGATGCGCACATGCGCTTTGTCGCCGCGTCCGAAAAGAAAGCAGATATATTAGAGCAGCAACTTCACTTTAGCCTATTCATACAATCACCTGACAGCGAGGAGTCAACAGAGTACTTTGCTCTCCGCCGCAAAACTTTTCTTGCGCAGCTACGAGCTGCAGATCGTGAAGCTGCTGGGTGTCATAACACCAGGTTGGCCGATCATGAAGAGAATCGAAGTGGCTCTCGCGGAACCAGCGACGTTATCATTGCGCAAGGATCGATTGATCAGTTGTTGGGAAGCCCACAGAGCTCATCAGACAAAGAGAACAGCCCGAACACAGAAGCTAGTTTTCGAGCATCGGCGATGTTGTAGTTGCATCAACGTCTACGACGGCCTCCTTTCTCACAATTTTAAAACATTTGCCATATGCTTTCTACCAGGTCGTTCTTTAAAGCATAATGCAAGTTTTCATCTTCCACGGCAAGGAGCTCTTGTATAATTTTTGTGACTGGGCATGTTTCATGCTGTGTTGGTGGTGCCGGGTTACCCAGCCATCCTTGTACATATACTTGTTGTTCAAGGTACTGTCACCAGTTTTATCTTCGATGATCATATTATGGAGAATGATGCAGGTCATCGCAACGGATCCCATCGTATTCACACTCCAAAGTTTGCAGGGTACAGCTAGAATTCGAAAGCGCTGTTGCAGCACGCCAAAAGCGCGTTCGACATCTTTTCGAGCCGCTTCGTGAACTGCTTTGTATTTCGAATACCTTTGGATGATTGGCTCAGCGACACTTTGCTGGAAAATTGCCCAAGCTGGGTAAATACCATCCGTCAAGTAGTACGCTCGGTCATACACTGCACCATTAACACTGAACGCTACAGTCGGGGCTTCACTGTTTACCAAGTCGTCTAACAGTGGTGAACCAGAACATTTAAGTCGTTATTAGAGCCTGGCGTCCCAAAAAATGCGTGCCATATCCAGAGAGATTGCGACGCCACAGCCTCTAGGATTACCGTTTTGGCCTTCTCCTTTCCCTTGAAAGCTCCTGCCCACGCTACGGGACAGTTCTTCCACGCCCAATGCATGCAATCGAGGCTTCCAATCATCCTAGGGAGCCCACGAGCAGCACTTTTTGCTAAAAGTATCTTTAAGTCAAATGGAGTCGGCTTTCGAAGGTAGTCAGGCCCGAAAATACGCATCACAGCGCTGCAAAACTTTTCCATTGTAGGGAGTACCGTAGATTCGCCAATGCCTATCAGCTCATCAAGTTGATCCGCACATGCACCGTAAGCGAGCATACGTAGGGCACAAGTTACCTTTTGATCTGGTAGAAAGCCTAGAAGACCAGTAGCATCGGGTCTCGGTGTAAAATAGTTGCTTTCAGTGTCCTCCACAAGAGCATAAACAACTCGCTCAAAAACCTCACGACGCATTCGAAACCTCCGTCGAAAGTCTCCTACGTCAGTACAGCACATCAGCACATTCTCATGTGTACGCAATAGCATTAAAATCATGATCTCGTACGGGCATCATAGGTTGGATTGTCCCCGAAGTAGTCTGACATAAGCTCTTCCCCCCACTTTGATCGTTTTCGCTCCTTGTCGGCACGCTTTTCAGGCTCTGAACCCCCGTGCTTGCGCTTGGCCTTTGTTTGCGTCTCTGGCAGGATAAACAACCGAAAGTACTCGTAATCCGAGTCGTCTGCGTTCTCCAAAGCCCCCAACATCGACGGTGGGAGCGACATCGACCTGGAAGAAGATTCAGGGACTGCTGGTTAAGACTTACGGCTGGCAAAACGGAGAGACTCGTAGGTCTTATTTTAAAACTCAGGTCCTAACACTCCCGAAGCGTCGCCGTTAAGCCTTAGGATAAGACTTGCCGCTGGAGATACTCATAGGACTCATCGTCATCAAATTTGCCGTGGTCCAAGGTACATCGCTCTGGTGTATTTCTCTGACGACTTCGACTGGGCAGAGAATCCACAAATTCATCCAATGAAACATCTTGATTGGTGGCTGAGTTCCAGATCTCTACCCAAGGAATTCGCCTTCCTCGTCGTGTATCGCCCATCTTACTCTAAAGTACAGCCGAGTTGCGTTAGTAAACTAAAAGCACTCGATGTTATTAAGCGACTATGCTCATACCCGGGTAGCGTGGGCGGGTCGTTCATTGCGGTAGACGCCTGTTGAATATTCTGAAGTGAAGCGATGCGTCTCCTTGTGGTCTTTTATTGCGTTGATTTAAATGTACCAGTACGAAACGACCACAATTGCATGTTTATATATAGCTTGCTGTACTAATAGTGATGAAATCTCCCAAATCACTGGTGATTCATCCGAATAGAATGGTAGGTGATCCCTCCCGATTTAATGGTTATGGATTCCTTTTCTCTGGTGATTGTACAGTACAGTCGTGCACCTCCAATTCGGCACCGGTATCAGTCGATACCCTGCCAGATTTTATGATTACGCGAATCGGATGCGCAATTACCTTTGCCCATCACCACCCTAGCAATTAACCTCAACGGTTTCCCCCTCCTCGCCGAGGGATGACACGCCGCATCGATCTGATTTAAAGTTTTGGATCGGACGTCCTCATACAAACACACACTTTGATTTTCACCGCCAAAGACAATGGGACATCGCCCTTCCTCCTACATGTGACACAAAAGCAGTCTTTGCGCGAGAAGCACAAGTCAGATCCTGCATGCTCTCACGCCGAACTTGCTCGTTGGGCAACGGAGCACTTTAAGACCCCCCAAGCCGTAAAGCGCACTACCGTCCAGAGTATTCTTACGCGGTCGGCGGAAGTTGCCGCCTTGCCGGACGCCTATCGCGACCGGAAGCGCTGTTGCGCGCCCGCGATTCGCGCGTCTGACGCCAAAATTATGCCGAAGATTGGCGTAAATCTTGTACTGAATTAACAAAAAAACTGTGCACTGGATTTGCGTTCGTTTTTTGCTTTACGTTGTACACTTATGCCCTGGCACTGTTGATATGGTCCGCCCTGCCGAATTGGAGGTGCACGACTGTACCAATATTCGTGGTGTTAAAGCACCTCACTCGCCCAAAACCCGTGCACTTTCTGAGCGTGCGTATGCGTACCAGTCTCTCCTGCACAATTTTATTTTTCTGTCACAGAATATTTACGAATAATTTAATACAAGTGCCGGTGGAGATGTCGTTAAGTAAACGCATTAGCTGTAAAGTTTATCTTAGCGCATAATGTACCCCACGTAAAAGAATTTACCGTCTTAACTTAATTTTAACTACATGTAACGTTTTATTAATAACAGAAGTCAATCCACCGTATAAGCACATTCCTCGTCATACGTAGTACTACTCTGCAAAATATTACAGTTTCACCCATGCACCGACATTTTCCTAACTAGCTACTCCTTGGTCACCTCAATGATGATCTTGCCCTTCGCACGGTGCGACATACAGATCTTCATGGCCTCCACCAGGTTCTCCAACGGGTGCACCGAGTCGATGATGATCTTCACCTGGCCGGCTTCAATCAACTTCTTCAGCTCCAGTAGATACTCCGTGCATGGCGCGTTGAAGATCTGGTTTTGCGTGGCGCCAATGGAAGACTCGATCGGCTTGTCGATCATGCCGATGGTCACAAAGATACCGGTCTGCTCCTTAAGCACCTTCTGTGCCGCGTCGCTCCACGACTGAGACTCCACGCCGCAGTCGTAGATGAGGTCCACCGAGTGCTCGGCCAGTACCTCACTCCACTTGGCATTCGTGTAGTCGATGACCTGGTCAGCACCCAGTGACTTGACCAGCTCCACGTTGCGGTGACTGCATGTAGCAACGACCTCAGCACCAAGTGCCTTGGCGATCTGGATGGCGAACAGACCCGTGCCGCTGCTGCCGCCCAAAATGAGCACACGCTGACCCTTCTGGAGTTTGCCGTACGTCACCAGTCCCTGCCAGCTCGTCTGACCGGCAAGAGGCACACCCGCGGCCTCGTTGAACGTCATGTTGCTCGGCTTGTGTGCCACACGCTTCGTGTCCACGTTGATGTACTCGGCGAATGTGCCGGTGGCGTCGAACCACGGCATGGCGAACACCTCGTCGCCCACCTTGTAGTCCTTCACGTCACTTCCGACTTCCACCACCTTACCGGACAGGTCGTGGCCCACACGGTACGGGTGCTCGGGCGATGCCATGGTGGATAGGATCATGGACGCGTAGAGTCCGATCTTACAGTCGATAGGGTTGAGCGAGGCACTGAAGACCTTGATCTTGACTTCGTTGGCCTGTACGGGCTTCTGCTGGCGGGGTTGAACTTGATCTCGTCGAGGAAGTCACCGAAGTGCTGGTACTCGTACGCTTTGAACGTGGCAGGGATGGCGGCCATGGTTAGTGATGGGGTGTTATTAGCTTGTTGATGGACTTGTTGTCGAGAACGCTATTTGAAGAATGAAATGAAGGTTGCACAGGTCCCTCGGGGCTTGATTTTGATATGTAGTGATGATGCGACTACCTTTGTTCACAATGGGCGTCGTGCTAATCACGAGGGCTTTGAATCTGAAAGTTGATGCGCCAAACTATACTTTTCTCAGCTGTAGATTGGCCCTACTGCCAGTTCTGGTTCATAACTTCTGGACTGGGTGATGTGTTTTCATCAGCGAATGAGTTTCATGTAGGTAAAAGGCGAGGTTTACTAATTCTCTGTTAAGGCATAGTTACAACTACCGGTGTTAATAAAGCTTAGATACATGAACACTTGTGGTGAAAAGCTGCAGGCTTTGAAGCTAAAGTATCTAGATAAATTTAAAAAGTATGTACCGGAAGGAAGTCTTACATAAAAGAATGGTTATAAAAACAAACAGGTGCCCGTCATTTCCTGAAAAGAGAAAAGCATTTACTAAAAAGCTCTAATATAGCACCGGATGCAAATCCCTCGTTCTATGGACTCCAACTTGGAATCCAAGAGGCTGCAGCTCAGTTGGGAGGAGATGAAGTTGAAGCTGCCCGGAACTCAGATTACAAAAAGCTATTACAAAGTACTTGTACCTATTTTAGTTTTGAAACATTACCCGCACATAGTATCCCAGCGCTACTAATCATATACTTCATACATGTAGTATCCCAGCGCTACTAATCATAAGGGAAACTTCCAATTCGAGGCCGGTTGATCTATTCGAGGCCGGTGTGATATTAGCCAACGCATTC